>NC_133822.1:59195749-59198249 GCF_047830755.1 Zonotrichia albicollis | reverse complement strand
TTATCCTGTAATTAACAGTACCAAGAAAGCTAACATTAAAATCTTGAAGAATGTAGCTCTGCTCAATTAGAGAAATTCACAGTCTTGAAAACAATTTCCTAAGTGGAAGAAAATTCAAGAAGCAATAACCTAAACCCCCAGATATTTCTGTAAATTTGCCCCCCAAAAAAATTCTGCCTCAGTTCCTAAGTGTGACCTTCATAAAATAATACTGACAACATTTGTTAAGCATTTGCAATAATATTAAATATACTCAATATGTGCTATGCAGCTTGATATATTTTAAACAGAAAATTTTTAACAACAAATTTCAAATGTATATAATTCAAGCAAGCACTCTGTAATATGGAGGCCACTTCACTTTTCAATATTTCAGATTAATACCTTTGCTGAGGCTTCTATTTTATGTAGGTAATGTGTCCAGAATACCAGTTCAAATACTTAGATATAAAAAATTATAGGCAAAAAATGTGTCTGGAGATCTATTTGTGTATATTTTCCCTTCTAGGACTTTAATGTAAGCATCAAGCTTTAAGATTTGAGTAAATATATAGGGTTAAATTCTGCTCAACAGAAATTCAACTTTATTGACTTCTGAGGAGTTTCATGGGGATATGAGACATCAAGATTTGATTTGCAGTGTGAATAAGGTAATGTCAATAATCCTCTATAACATCTAGCTATTGGTAAGTTTATATAACTGTCTTTATTTCAGTTAGGGTTTATTGTTACTTCATACACAGAGAATTCAGAGTAAAATATCAGCCAAAATATTTATCGTTGGGATGGATTTTGTATTTTCTCTCCCTGTTTAGAAAATTGGACTGAATCTTACCCTGGCTGTTGTTTGTGTGCTTTAGTTTGAGAACTTGGGAGTTCCTCCCTAATGGAATAAATACTATGCACAGCTTTTCCTGTAGAACTGTGCACCATTAAATTTCTTTTTATAGCTTGATGAAGGGAGCTAACCACAAGCATGATGTGAAATGTTTACAGAGGTGACAATTCTCCACATAAATAAAGGAAAAAAAACCCACCCACATTTATAGTAAAATGCAGTATTTGTTGAGGCAGGCCATCCAGGTAATGATACAAAGAACAGAAATATATGTTCTGTGCTCCTTCCATTGAGCGTACTAATGCTGTACCATTATCAGCATGCAGCAATTTCAGTGCAGTCAGAAGGTGGCTCTAGTGCTTTAATTTTGCTGTGCTGCTGACAATAAGATCCAAGGAATAGAAATTACTTTTGTGCTACATTTTTTTCAATCAATTTAACTGATGTTCCAACTGGAACACAACATTTGATTTTATATATCAAACAACTTCACACTCATGAACATGTGCACACTTACGAATTTTCTTCTTTTTAAGGTTGAGCTGACCAAGTGACAAAGAACAACAAAGCAAGCCAAACCAAAAATTTAAAATATTAAAGTTGCATCTGACATCTCTGAAACACTTCCCATCACCATACCAAGACATATGTAATCCCTTTCACTGAGAGATGCCATGAAGAAATCAGAACTTCTCCCCTCTACTTTGGCAAATCAACCTTTGCTATCTCTGCAGCAGGTTCAGAGAATTGCTGGTTATTGGGGAGATTCTTCTGGGCTACAAATTCACACGTGTAAATGCAGAATTATCAGCCTTTATGCAGGTGAAACGCAGAGGGGACATACACAGGGGAGATGCTCATGCCTGGACAGACCAGAGAGATGCTGCTCACCCTTCTGCCCATCAGGCTGGCTGCTCCTCCTGATGGCTCACAGCCATGGGATGCTCATCTGCACAGGCCCTCCCACCCCCATTTCTGGTGCTGTCCCTCTGCAGCCTGGCCTGCACCCTGGTTTTGTGTCCCCACTCCTGATCCTCTCCTCCAAGGTGGCCCTGAGAGCTTGCCTGCCTGCTCTCAGCTAATTCCAGATGTGAGACAGCTGCGACAGTCTCGTGCACTACAGGAAGCTTTAGATTATTCTTAGAATTTTTTCCCTTTTATTATCGTTATCATTATTTTTCTGAGAGCATTTTCTAAATGGAGGTTTATAAGATCATGTAAATATGTAAAATGCTGTCCCTACCTTGATATATTTGCAATCCTCAGAAAGTATTGAAAGTTCCACTGGCATTTACGTGAAATATTCCTTTTGACAGGATGGCTCAAATGAGTCAGACAGGTTAGGGACAAATCTTCGGCTACTTTAACTATAGAAATACACTTTTACAGGTCTGATATTTTAATTTTTTTTCCTAAATGCTTATTATTTAAATAAGCTTATATGACCTGTACCTGTCTTCAGTATCACCAGTGTTAATTGTTCAGCTTCTTTAAGAGGTCAAAGTAGGCCTTGTAGAGACATTTGAAGGAAATAAAAGAGGTCAAACTGTCAAAACAAGTGAATTCTGCAGTATGGGCAGGGATATGAAGATGCCTTCAAATGGATTTTCTTATTTTAATGAAAAATAGTTGCAGGAAAAGCTTACCTTCATTTTTAATGAG
>NC_133822.1:59170749-59190749 GCF_047830755.1 Zonotrichia albicollis | reverse complement strand
TGGAGCTCGTCACAACAACAGCAACAAAAAATAAAATAAAAAAAATAAGGCAATGAAATGTGACTTTAAATGTAAACATCTAAAATATAGGGGGAAATATATTACATGTGGAAATGAGCTTGGTTATGTGTTTCAGGGTTTCAGTGCTTTGCCTGTTCTGTCAGGCTCCTTCTCACTGGCCAGCAGAAGAGAGAAAGAAGTGAAACAAGGGTGAAAGAATTATGTGGAAAGAATAGGATAACTGAAAAGGAGAACAAAGCAGGGAAATAACAACGGGGTAAGAAGGCAACAGGACAGAAAGGTTTCAGGGAGTGTTGAGTTTGAAAAAGAGGATTGAGAGGATTAAGAGTAAAAAAGAAGAGAATTCTAATATCCTGAAAGTAAGAAAGGAGAACAAAATTTAAAAAATGAATTCTAATTACATGACAATATAGGATTTTCTGTATTGAATCATACCATAAGTCCATCAAGTTGTGTATCCTACTGTAGTAGTGAAATGAGGGATTAAATAAACAACAAAACAATAATAATGCATACATCCAACCAATAAAAAACCAAAATTATTTCCCTAGCCTTGTAGGAATCAGTTTGCATCCCAAAACACAAGACTGAGTTAGTGTGAGGAAATGTTATTAATGACCACAAAATTGTATGGGATTTTCATTTGTTTTTAAATGAACACACCCAGTTCGCTTGGCTGGATCGCTCCTGCACCAGTGAGAGCCTTGAGCTGACAGAACTGCTAGCTGCACTGAGCAGCCATTCTTCCCCTGGAGGAAAACTGCAGAAGGAGGAAGCAGCCAGTGCATCACAGCAGGTACCACAACAGAAAAGCTTTCAGATCCATTTCTCTATTTCTCTGTCTGCTCTTGTTTATGACAGTTTTGTTTTTCTATCTTAACATCCTTGTGAATTCTGCCTGGGTGCTTAAAATTGCTTCAAGATCTGCCTGATGTGAACCTAAGCCTGGGATGGTGCTTTAATTTTTTCATCTCTGAGCAGTTACCTGCAGACCACAAATCGCTCAAAACAGACTAATGTGACCCTTTTCAAAATAACTTATCTGCTTGCTCTTGGTGGACATTTGAAAATGAAGGCAAAACTTGAGACCAAGTGTCTTAGTCAAGGAGGGAAAGAAGACATTTGAAAGAGATTCTGCAACATGGCTTACAAAAGAAGATACCCAGTTTTTCCACCTGGGAAGCATGGATATGAATTTGTTACTGAGAACAGGAATGTTAGAAAAATATCCAGGCTGGACAGAAGGTTATGTGAGCTGTTCAAAATGGAAAACAAAAACGATGTTTCCAAGAGAGCAATTATCTTGCAGCCTGAGGATTCACAAAGAGTGTTACCAGGGAGGACTGTGGCAAACTGCTATGAATCCCTGTCTCTCCAAAAACACCAGCCAGAATGATATTCTCTGTCTGCTGCTTTCACCACCCTTCTTTGCTACTGATCATTAAATCTATACTTCTTTTGGCAATACACTTATTTTTTTTTCTTTTTTAAACACTGATATATTGCATTACTACCTCAGCAATTTTGTCACACTCTGTATCATGGAGAACAACAGCTGCCTTCCTACCAGAGTCTTTTCAGTGAGACCATGAAAGAGAGTGCCAATCTCTTAAGAGTCTGGCTGCATTACAATACAAGTGCAAATGTCTTAACAAACCCCAGAAAATGTACTCAGAGTTTCTCAAACTCTCTGAAAATTAATGAATGGAAAAAAAATGCAAAACCAAAAGTACCTTTTCCTTTGATGTTCTCAGTGTCTAAAGCAAAACTAAGAGAAATTATTTTATTTATGTATTTATTTTTTGATCTGACATTCTGATCTACCACAGCATCATCAAATTCGTTCATGTTCAGTTCTCTCCTCCCACTCTGATTGTCCCTGGTTTGCTTTGGTACTTAGGGTTAGAAGAGCAAATGATGTGAGATAGGACTGGATTTTTTTTTATGAAAAAAGGCTCCCATTACCTTTACTGGCAGTGGAAGAACAGCTTCATGTCACAGGCATGGTTTTGTAACAGGAAGATGTATAGAGTGAGAAAGACAATGCAAGTGAGAGATGGAAGAGAAAAGGAAAGAAAGCAAGAGGATTAGAGTAAATATCTCTATAATGTTTTGTCAAAATATTCTGGCTTCTGAAGTGCTCCATAGCTTTGGTTTTATGAATGGAGAGGGAGAAAAGTGCTTATGAATGTCAAAAACCATACTTTTGCCAGAAAACTTAATTTCGACTTTTCCACTTAAAAGTTGGAGACTCTGTGAAGATTTTGTGAACTAGGCCTAAAACTTTTTATTTTTTCAGGCTCAAAACAGAAGTGCCTTTTAAGATTTATGGGTTTGGGTGTCTTTTAAAGTGTAAATTACTTTTTTTGCTAATATCAAAATGACAGCCTCAGGAGCTTTTCTAAAAGATGGGACTGCAGCAAATAATGTGCAAGTTTCCCACACTGTGCTGTCAGAAGGCCTCCACGACATCTTACAACACCCTTGCTATTTCTGTCCTGATCCTCCTTCATGCAGGAGCTGACAATCCTGCTAAATCATGTGATAGGTTAGTGATGTGGGAAAATGTCAGCATGTGATTACAGTAAATCTCCAAACTCTGTTTCACTTTATGTGACCCATTCAGGATTCAAATTTAGAAGTACAGTGAGGTGAAGATGGAGGAGAGAAGTGCAGATTACGCATTCCTGGGTCAGTCTGACACAGTAACACAGGGGTTCACTCAAGGGGTGCACTTTCCTTCTGGTTTTTTCCATTGGGAATGAAAAGAAAGGGAAGACAAACTTCAGTTTGTAGCAAGGGCTTCAAGGAAGGCCCCTGGAAGAAGCTGAATTAAGAAGTCCAGTCTGCCTTGAAGCCTGTTTGATCACCAAATCCCTTTTGAAGGGCAACTCCAAAAGTTGCTTCTGGTAGTGCTGGGTGTTGCCAGCACCATCACTTGCCCAAAGGAGTTTCCACCTTGGAAATCCTCCAATTTCCTGATTTTGTCTCAATTTTCCATAGGTATATAAGCAAATTAAACAAATATAGTTCAAGTTCCCTACGGATTTCATTGAATTTTCTTTGTTGAAAGAAAATTTGCTTAGAAAATATTTTAATCAAATAATTAGTACATCAGTTATGGATATATACTTAGTTAACTGTAAAAGCTACCCATGTTGCAGGTAAGACCATGTTGCAGGTGAGATATTACATAGTTTGAGTTTTCAGGTGTAGTATTTTCAGTGGAACTCTCTCAACTGTCTTCCCCCTGCTAGGTATTTTAAGTATGGTAAGTATTTTAAGTATGGTACCCTTCCTAGCTATTTTAAGCCAAGTTGTGCAATTTGTAGACCCCCAGAAATCTGGAAGTATGTGGAGTGGATCATTCTGTATGTTGTTAGTCTAAATGCTGAAATCAGTAGTTTCCATTTAGTATAACACACTGTAGAGAGATTAGAAAATAAAGGAAAAAAAAATGGGTGCATAATTTTTTTCTTTTTCCTCTCTGGTTACCAGGACCCAAGGGAACGGCATGAACCTGTGTCAGGAAAGATTTATTTTGAATATTAGGCAAAGGTTTTTTACCCAGAGGGTGCCTGGGCACTGGAACAGACTCCCCAGGGAATTGATGATGGCACCGAGTCTGCCAGAGTTCAAGGAGCATTTAGAAAATGTTCTCAGCCACAAGATGGAATTCTTGGGGTGGTCTTGTGCAGGGCAAGGATCCTTGTGGGTCCCTTCCAGCCCAGGATATTTTATGATTCTCTGTGATTCTATGAAGGCAGACATGATTAAAAGTAAAGTTGGTGTCATATAGCAATGGTTAAAGACCAAAAGTAAGGGTTTAAGCCAAGAGGGACAGCAAGGTAAACAGCCTGGGAGCCTTGAGAGGATGGAACAAGATGGAAACAGCCAGAGTGTAGGAATTAAAGGACCATCTAGGCTGTGGTGAGTACACCAGTCTCTCAGTGTCACCTCAGAAGAGAGAAAAGGGTTTCCCAGTGGAATACAGCTGAAAGAAACCCTTCCTTACCTCATCCATGCTAAATTGTATTTGTGTTTGTGCTCCTATGGCCTTTGGAGAATAAGAAGCATATCACATAACGTGTTACCTTCTCTCCCAATTCATATGTATTGCAAGTATTTTCCTAATTCAGTTTCAGGTCTGTTCAGGAAGTGAATAGTGTGTTTTGTTTTTAAACCTAGAAGCTACATGCTATAAAATATAAAATAAAATACAGCACTGCAGGGAGCCCAGCTGCCACATAGAAAGTTGATCTCTCTAAAACCTTGTGGTCTGAAAGAAAAAATTAGTTTAGACATTTTTATAGGATTTCTTCAGCTAAAGCCCACCTTCAAATCCCACTTAACTTAGTATGTTTACATGTGTCAAGTTTTCATTATGTAATAAACAAGAACATGTGTACAAATATAAAGAAACTAAAATCAGATGGCTGGTGGATTGTAGGGAACTGTGATTTTTCAATTCCCTGCTGATATCTTTCCAGAATGTGACATCCAGCTGCAGATTTTGGCAACCTATAGGCGTTTCACCATCCTCAAACAGCTCTTTGTACTGCACAAAATTGCCTTTTAATATGCAAAAATAGACACTCCATATATTTTAGAACTGGGTAGCTCTAAAATACCAATACAATTTTAAAATATCACTGGATCTCACAGTAAGATTTTATTTTTCTGGACTATGTAAAAGAAGCTTACTCTTACTGAACTTCTCCACTACAGTAATATCAAATTAACTAGTGTTCTAATTATACTGATTCCTTTTCACATACTATTACTAGAAGTGGTCACAACTCCTGTGAGTCTGGATGTGTGGATCCAACATGTACCTCACCAGCCATGGGGGATGAAGAACATAGAGATGGCCAAGTGATGCATGAAGATAACAGACAGCTACTTGTCTGCAAAGATAAGCAGAGAACCAGCAGCTGGGGCTGCTTAAGTGGGGGAAAAGGGCAGGGAGGACTAAAGAAGTGAGAGGCAGAAGAGGGCTTTGGGGAGCAGTCTGGTGCAGAAAGGGCTCGCCTCATCCTCCAGCAGAGGAAGCCTGCTCTGCATTGGTAGGGGACCAAAAGGTAAAGGATTGACAAGACCAGGCTTAACATATCTCAAGCATGAATCACTCTTATTATTAATATAGGTCAGTGGATAATGTCTTGCCCAACAGATATAAAAGCAGCAAATATCACAAGGCTAAAAATCACCCAGGCACTACAAATAATACAGAAACAGAGAAATTAAGCTGCTATCAGACTGTCTCACTACAAAGGCCATTGTGGTAGACTCATTTTCTGAAATAGGGAATTTCAGCATCTCAGAACATTTTTGAGAACTTGATACAAACAATGGGGGAGCTTAACAGCACCTAAGTAATCCTGTGGATGAAGGTGTCTTCCACTAGACCCCACATTCAGTAACTGCTGCTGTGGAAAATGTGTATTCTGCAGATAAATGCAGATCCATGTCAGAATTGTTTTCTGCAAAGACTGCCTGGAAATATGGGAAGATACTTTGAAAATGGAGACCAAAAACTTCACTTACATAGTTGCCCTGCAGTCAGGGAAACTTGGTGCTTATTCACAGTTCTGATCAAGCCTTGCTCCCTTGGAAATATTAGAGATAGTACGAATTCAAAATTATTATTTTCCTGAATTCTATCTTCAAAAAGCACTTTCCATCTCTGAGGGTGCCTGTTTACAATAGGTTGACAGGAACACAAAGAAGCAGCAGCAATGATTCATGTCAAGCTTACTGCAACAGAGTAAAACTTTCCTTACAGCATTTTTTCCTCTCTTTAAAACCACTGATGTGTGGCCAAAATTATCCTGGTACCCAATGTACAAGATCTTGGTGAGCAGACTGTGATGAGGCAAAACAGTCAAAGATTTGGCTAAAAATGGAAATGTTCTGGAACTCCTTGATCACTTCATCAAGACCCTGGGCAAAGTATCACTGGTGGAGCTGCCTTAACAGGGCTGTCAAAATACCTCTGACAAAAATCTTCCTCAAAAGAGTATTAACAAAACTAAGCAGCCATTGGTAAAATCAGCTACTCTGACATAGATTAGAAATCAAAAGACAGAAAACAAAGCAAAAATAATATATGAAATTTCAGCATCACAGATAGTTTAGGTATCTCAAGTTCCCTGATTGGGCAAATAATGCTGATAGTTTTTGCAGTAGTATAAGAAAGAAGTGAATTGAGTTTAATCAAAAAAGAGATAACAGTTTATCACTTCAGATAAATGCCCTGCATTTAGATAAACATGTACAAAATTTTTAATTCGTGTTTACATGTAGGGTAAGACAGACTACAGTTGCTAACCTCTGCCTGCAGCAATAACGAAGCCATTTCATTTGCGTGTAGAGATTTAATTTAGGTTCTATAAACAAAACTGTAGATTAGAAAGACTGAAAAACACACTGCTTTATCTGCTGAATTTCCTCAGGGCCAGAAAGAGAGATGATTTCCACAAATCATCTGCAAAGAATCTTATTTTCCTGGAACAAAATAGTGCTATGCACCATTTTACAATACTTAATGAAATCCTTAAGCTCTTGTTGCAATCCTTCTCACATGAGGAGAAGGACCTTACAGTCTTATAGTTCTTGCAGGGTTTTATCCTCTTTGCAGCCAAATGCAGCGTGTTGGGAAGGTGCTCAATTCCAGGCAGAAAGAAGCTGCTTCACTGCTAATAATGATATTTTCTTCAGGACTATGATACATCCATAAATTTTTCCAGCAAGAAAATCTAGCAGCCACTCAGGGACAAGCTATAGGACAATTGCAAGGGCCTCACCAGCTTTGAGGCAGCGAGAGTCCTTCACAAAACCAACTGTTCAGGAGCAAATCCCATCACCTCTCCACCTCCCCCTCATCACTGCCTTACACACACAAGCAGCAATCAATCGGCCCCCAGCTGGCAGACACACTATTTTTTCTATTTAACAACCTCCAGGGTGGTCTCTTTCACTAATCCCCCGGGCTGTACAACTGAGCTGGATCTGAAGTAGCTTCTGCAGTCAGCTGTTGGGAGGTTGTAAAATGTAGCAGCATAGCTTGTTGGCAACGTGGCATTCCTGTATTCTCCCCATAGCCCCCTCTCAAGCGTACCTTTACATTTGAACATTATGCATTTCTTGCTTAACCTTTCTGAGAGTAGAATGAAATTTAAAAGATGGATCAGGACAATGAAAATAGCATTTTATTGTAACACTGTTTTAACTCTGAAAGTTTCTGGTACAAATCAAAGTTGAAAAAGGAGGAAAAAATATAACAATCTTTAAATCAGCCAATTTGAAATATGGCAGTATACTGTACTAAATGTAAGGCCATGAATACTCCAAGGGAAGCCCAAGCAAGCTCTCATAGTGTGTGGGAGCAGCTTTACCCCTTTCCCCTGGGAGCTGACGGGCCTGGACTCAGCTCGGTGCCACAGAGGGACCCTCTGGCAGCAGTGTGAGACATCCCCTCCTGCTCTCTTTATTGGGCTTGAGCAAATGCACAAAACTGACCTTTAAATCCCAGATACATTCACCAGGCCAGCTTCTCACTGGGCAGCCTCAGTGCTACCTGACATTAGCATCCAGCAGGTTCAGGGGTAGCTCCGAGACACGCTGTCCCCAGGCAGAGCTCCCACAGATCCTCCACCCTCAGATCTGAATATCACGGGCTACATTCTCAGATAGCCAAGCTAATACCACTCTGGGGCTTTACAGCATTTTATACATGCTGTGGTCCTGGCCCATTTTCTCAGCTTTACTCCCAAATCACTTGTGTAAGCAGTGTCAGAATTTGGTGCTAGGAACAAATAATATTTTTTGAAAATAGATTCCTGGAAGATGAGGTAGAAGTGTTTGATGCTGGTGAACCTTAAAAAAGGATTTAAGTTAGCTAAGCTGATTGGAAGGAAAACCAGCTAAAATCCTGATAGTAACATCAATGCATAAAACAGAGCACTCCTAAAATAAAATTAAAATAGGTCAGAAGTTTTCAAACTAATACTTTCATTCATTCTGTCTGCTGGAATAGGTTTTGTGGATCCACTCATCATTTTAATGCCCTTAATTCATCCTGTTTAAGAACCAAATATTACATAAATTATTATCAAAGTTTTCTTGTAGCACTTATTTTTAACAACTAAGGAATTATTACCAAATATATACACCACACACATTAAAATGTGCAGAGACCACAAAACATTTAGATTAATACTAATGAGATAATCCACCTGCCTATTTCACTGCACAACAGCTGCACAGATTTAAAAGGGTTCAATTAAACTTTATTCAGTGCACAGATAATTGATCCAATGTGGAGAATGATGTCACTGGTAGGTTAAAAATTATGTTTTACCTTTTAAAATAAAATTGCTCCATTAGAAAAAATAGAAATATAAACCTGACACATAAATCATTCCGGTAACTTTGTTTTATACAGCAACAAAAAGAAGGAAAATTAAGAAAATCACAGCAGATACAACATGCAGATGCCCATTATTTAATGTACTCTCAAAAAGTGGAAATAGAAATCTAAATGAGACATTGCTGTTGCTCTCCTTCCATATGGGAACTACAATTACTCTTTATTATTTTACTATATTTGTTTTTATTTTTTTCTGACATTTTCAGCTTCCATTTTTTATAAAGGTTTTGTCTTCCTGCTCTCCACAGCAAGGAAACACAACCATTTTCCTATTTTAGTTACTAATTTTAGATGGCACCAAAGTTGTGTAAAATTCTTTTTTAATAAATAGAGAGGAATTAATCTTTAAAGCCTGCCCACCACATGCCTGTGGCACTCTAAGGTTGCTGTGGGAGTGTTTCGTGGACCAGGAGAAGATATTCAGGACTCCACTCCAGGCTGCTGAAGATGAAAGCATAGCTTCTTGCCAATTTTTTATTTCTCTGTATTTATGCTAGTGAACTGCAAAATACATAATTTCTTGATACAACATAGCATTATTTTTGACACTGCTAGTGGCAGTCAATAATCTGCCATTCTATCCACTTCATGTCAAGATATTACAAACATTGTTAGAGAGAAAGGGTAAAATTTTAGAATCATCTTTCCAATGAGACATTACTGTAGTTTTCATCCTTATGACATTTCAGTAGCTATGCAGAGTTAGTGCTGACTTTAATCTGAGACTGTCAAAGTGATTTCAGAGAGAAACTGAGGAAAAGGCATATGCCACCAGTAACAGGTTTCTCCATCACAAGAGGAACTTCAAAGAGCTTCTCACTCACCAGTATGTTGTATGGTCATCAATATTAAGGAATTCCCTGCTCTCTGTTGAGTGTAGGTCCCCAAATACTTCTGGGCATGTGAGGGCTGACCCAGAGGTGCAGCTGTTGGATGCACTCACAGCATCCGAGCCAGATATCCACAGTCCTCACTCCTGCCAGAGACGGGGATCTGCAGTGCTACTGGTGCACCTTAAAGTGATGGGGACTTTGGACCCCATTCCTTGAGTCACCTGATCAACAGATTTCAGAAAATAATGGCTGGCAACAAATTTTATCAAGCTGGATTAACCATTCAATTGTGACACTCTTTATATAGCTAGGGCATTTTATGTTACAGTAAGTATGTATCTCCTTCCCATTGAGTCTGTAAAACTTACTATTGTTCTGACTCCAAACAAGAAAAACAGTGCTTGGAAAAGAACTCCTCCTAAAAGAGTGTTTTTCTTTTACCTGTGTATAGCTGTGCATGTTACATGAGTTTCTGGGGAGCAAAATAGAGCAAGCAGTGCCTGCCAACACCATGTGCAGAGGTGAACATACCTAGAGAATAAATCAAACTCCAGAGGGTTTAAGAAGACCTTACTGAGATTCCCTTTCTTATCTATGATGTTGCATTGTTGCTCCTTGAAATTTGGTGTAATTAAAGATACTATAGATATATTTCAGACAGATATATACACTTATTAGCATCCAAACACATGCTACATACTACAACACATACACAAGTTCATTGCTCTTGACTGTGAGGGCATATGACTATTGACACTGTCAATTTTTATCTCATAACTCATCACTGCTTACTCCAAGTAGTAATAGTATATTTCCACAGAGTTTGTGTGTGCTGCAATGTAAATTCTGACATTGCTAGTGTCAGTCACTAATCTAACTCATTCAGTTCATGTCAAGATGATACATCACAATGCTCAGCAACTGTCACTCCTGCTTTAAATAGATCTACATTTTTCTCAACTTTACAATTAAAAACACTTACATATATGTATCTTCAGTTCCACATCAAGTTTCTTCTTAACAATATGACCATACAAGTCAACCGAAATATTTTCAAAGCAATTACTAGATGGGATGGGGGTTTTGCAAGATTGGTTTGGTTTCATTTTTACAAAACACTTTTGAAAACTAAAAGCAAACTGAAAATATCCAGACACATTTAAAGTGGTTTGTAGGTCCACATTTTTTTTCCCCAAAAGATAAAAAACACATTTTTTGTCACCAAATTGTCACTTATGTGTGCTTACTAGCACTGGTTGGTCATGCATCCAAACTGAGTTAAAAAACTACCTGTTCAGAAATGTTAATTAATATCAAGGGTTAACCAGAGTATTTAGATAATTAAAGTCAGTTTGGTTTTGAACATAATTTTAAAGGAAAACCTAAGCTTGGTACAATTTAATCCTCTTCCTTTTCTGGAGTTATTTCTCTGCATGTCTGTTTCTGTGCTTTAGTTATTAAGTTATTTCCTGAAGGATGCCCAAATTTTGCTAATTCTTTATTATGCTTCCTAAATTTTACTGTATTTTTTGTTATAGATCTCCTGATGTTATACACTATTCTTCTTTTACCTAAGTTTAGCATCCCCTTTGTGGAGTGATAACATTCCCTCTGTGCTTTAACATAAACTTGCTTCTTTCTTTTGCCCTGGTCTGGCCAGTGGTGGTACCTAGAGGAAGATGATGCTGTCTGGGCAATTGCACACACCCTTTTTTAGCCTCACAGGCTGAGCTCTCCTCTGAGAGCCAGGGCCAGGGATCAGGTTTGTGCAAAACACCCCAAGGACAGCACCGGTGCCTCTCTGCCTGTCTGCATCAGCCCAGGTGTAAACTGCTCTGTGTTTGGATCAACAAGGAACAGGAACCAGCACAGGGGTTGTTGGGCTGTCCTCTGTGCTTGGCAGGTGCTAAGGGAAATACTTCAGAGGACAGTGGCAAGAGCAGGGTAAGTACTGAACCTATAAAAGTGATCTAGCACCATCACATACACATACATTTCTGGTGAGCCCGAGTCCCCAGCCAAACTGCTTGCATTCACATGTTCCTCAAGAAAGTGCACTTACATTTCTTATCCTTTGCAGTGCTAAAAGGCAAGTTTCTGCAATACAGAGAGCCCAGAAAAATATGTGTTTTTTGCAAAGAGGAAACAATTTTTGAACATGAGAAAATAGTTTTCTCTTTTCAATTTTTATCATTCACATTCAATAGTGGTTTAGGTCTCAGCAAGACTAGAACCTTGAATGTTTTAAAGAAATGACATTTTGAAACACAGAAGCTTTAAACAATAGACAATTTAGTGCAGCAGCTATACAATATAAATAGTATCTCTCACTTTTACCAGCAGATGAAGCTGCATTGATCTGGACACAAACAGACAAGCACAGGAAAACCTCTGGTACCCATGAAATGGTTTTGGTTGAATCTATTCCAATTATTTCATTGATTATGTGCATTTTTTTTTCTCCACTGTATGAACTTACACATGTATGAGAACTTCAAAGAAATATATCCAGTGCCTAGCAGAATTTTCAAAATAATCTAACCTTTTAAAATCCTATTGGGAACCTACGTATGTTTTTAAATGCCTAAACGTCCTTTAAAACCTGGCCACTTGTAACCATAATTTTGTCCTCATATAAGAACATGCAACATAGTTCTTGAATCTGTCTCCAATTCTTGTGGCTGTGACAGTACTTTTTATGCCTAATAAAATAAACACAAGGGGAAAGGGAAAAATTTCAGGTTTTTTTTCAAACTGATTTATAGAAGAATGCATTAAAACTTATGAGTTATTTGTGTGAAGTAAGCAGAAAAAAAATGTCGATGCACTGATGGGTTTTTTTTGCCTATTTTGTACAATTGAAACAATGATAAGAAGGAGCAAAGGTGATTTATCCATTATCCAAGAAGTAAATGCCTATTTACAATGGTATAAGCAATATCACAGATGAACTTTCAGGGAGAGCAGTAATGCTTTTTTAGGTAACATAAGAAAGCTTAAATAAGTTTGTTTATATTAATGAAATTACTTATATCCACTGAATCAGTAAAACTAGCCTGGTATTACACAGTGCAACTAAGAACAGGATTTAACCCATAAACTAATTTAATTTTTTGGATGAGCATACACAACACGCAGATAATAATGGAAAATGAAGAATTCATATTTCCCATGGCAAACATAACTCCTCTCGACTGCAGAGATGTAGATTATATGAATGATTAAAATGTAACAGTAGTAAAAAATACTACCTATCACTTGGAGGTCAAATTTTAATTCCTGCGGGAATGATAACTTTGAAATTTCTGATGCATGCATTTAAATTTTCAGACATAATGTTGATTTTCATGTTGAATATAATTTAACTTTTGGATTCACACATACTGCTCCCATACTCAGTTCATTTCTCAGTGAAGTATGGTTCTGAAGTAAGAGTGTTTAATACGACAGCCCTGGCATACCTCTGATTAATTGAGCTTCTTTCTTGGAGTTACACACACCACTTGATACCTAAAAGTCTGACCTACTTTGAGTTAGGACTTGATCATCACTACTCATTCCTCTCCCGAGCAAACAAGCCTAATGACAGTGTTATGGATTCAGGAGAGGTTTCAGATGCAAACATGGTAGGCTGCACAGCTAAGACATACATATATCCTTTATTTAAGGTGACAAAAAACTTAAACAGATCTTTCAGTACTGTCTCATGCAAACAGAGTACATCACTAGCCCGGACACCAAGTTATTTAAAGCTATTATTTAGTACTGTAATAAGTAGCAATTTAAATACAAGGTAAAATCATTACATTGTCTTGTTTACTACTGATGTTAATGTCAAGCTGACGTGTAATGCTCCAAAAAAAGGCAGCCTATGATTTGTTATCATTAAACTGTCAGTTCTGTCGTGTTAGGCATAGATTCATACTATATTTCTTTCAGCATATCCCTTTATTTTCTATCAGTCAAAAACTGAAGTGTTTTAATTGTGTCTCTGCTATTTTTCTATTAACTGTTTCGTGCATTTTTTTTCTCTGGCCTTTTAATTGCAGTTTAATAGTGGTCATTAACACATTAAGGGGTGTTAGAAGAACATTTGAAGTCCTCTTGACTTCTACCAAAGTTGACACTTCAATGCTAGAGTAATTTCAGCTATTCATTTATTTAATAGTGACCTATGCAAATGTGGAACCATGTCATTTTACAAATTGACTGTAATAATTAACTAGAAAGGCAGACTAAAATGAAACAGGTTATAATTAGAATAAAACTGCTACAGTATTACGTCAGCTAGAATAAAATAATCTCAAATGATTAAATTGGTTTCAATTATTAAGAATCAGTTTAATGTACCCACTGTTCTGATTTTTTACATTTCTCTTTTTTGTGTGCATTAGATGTCACCTCATACAATTTATGCATTTTATTCATCTTGGTAAAACAGGCATTACAAAAGTTTAATTAAGTAGTAAAAGACTTCATATTATTCCGTTGAATTCTAAATTAATTGCAGAAAGAAATGATAGTGCATAGTACATACCGTTCACACACATTTTGATTAGATGCATCTATTGTAAGCTAATATTTCTCTATCCCATTGTATAGATAGAGGTACTGATATAGAGGAATATGTGGATATACACATGGAAAAAATGGTTCTGGCTCCCACAGTATGTTTTTAACACACATGAACAATATAATTTTCAACTATACTACCTAGATCTTAATCTTCAGGGCACTCATATCATTGTTCATGATAAATATGGGATTTTAAAATTATATTTTCCTTAAAAATTTGACCTTGCTTATTCAGCTCATTTTGCATATTGTGCATATGCAGACAAATACTTAGATGCTTGCAGGTGCACACAAGCCTACACAAATAGACATATTTGATAATAGGCAGCATACACAATGGTACATTTTGAGATGACAAGAAAATCTTATTTTGATCTCAATTTTCAACACAATGAGGTTTTTTGCCAAATCTGTTTTCTTTGGCTCTACTTGCCATTTGTTAACTCATCTTTGAGCATGCTGCAAAATAATGATATATGTTATGTGGGCACTAGGGTGGACAGCTTCTGATTTAAAGCCACTGTATTTAAAATTGGGTTTCTTCTTTCTGCATATACAGTTTAATAACACTTTTAAACAAAATTAGACTTTTTCTCTTACTTGAACAAATCTTATTTTATTGCTTGGTTGACTGGCCAAGTACCTTCAAGGACTGTGCTTCACTGTCTGGCAGTGAGGCTATAATCTCTAATGCTTCGGTTTGTAACTATATACAGACTGTAGCATTATTGACAAAATGTTACTTTTTTAAGATATATTTCCCATTGCTCCTCTGATGTGTTGGGTTCCAGCAGGGGCAGTTAAACCAGTAACTGTGTGTTGGCGTGCTGTATTCATCATGGCTTTGACAGGACTTTTACAGTAAGTCTCCTTTATGCAGTGAGACACAGTATTTGGTAAACATGTGAGTGATCTCAATAACATGACCTATGCAAGTGTCTCCATCAGCAGAAAGATTATTTAAAAAAAATATTTGAGTGTATTCTTGAGTGCAAAAAAGTTGGTGACCTGAGATATCATCACCAGAAGAGTATTTGGAAGACAGAAACCTTATTGGTAAGCTTGATGACAGTTTCAGCACGACAAGCTTAAGGGAACTGAACACTGTTAGCAGCATACACATCCCACAGATTTGGTTATGAAATTGAATGTGCTCCATGGCATCTCAAGATCAATGGAAATCCTGAGGTCCCAGATAGTTAGCCTCTTCTCCAGCTTCTCAGGAAATGATTTTGACAACCCATTAACCTTTGACCACAGGCCACCAGACAAGCTGTTTAAAATCTCAGAACCTTCACCTTCCATATCTTTCATGAAGCAAGATGATGCCTGTGGATGCAGTCAGTATTCCAGGTTGTGAAGGAGCTCTCTGACCTACCTTTCACACTCTTACCTTTCTTAGGGGTCCTATGAATTTGCTAAGATCACTTCAACACCTTCCAAATGGAATTAGACTTCTTTTTATTGTATTGTAATTAATGTTATGCAGTTAAAATAATTTATTTATTATTAATTACATTTTCCAAATGTAATTAAATTTCTTTGCATGGAACAAAGACAATCAGTAGATCGCAGTTAACTGTATTCATTCCACAAAATATAATTACTATAGAAGATAATGGTAGCTCACTACAAATAATCCAGTCCTGAATGCTTTACACCTGTTAAATATGGATAATTTACACAAATAGTTGCTTTGTCCTAGAACAATTGCTCTACAAACTTTGTGATGCATTTGCTGGAAACCTGTGTTTTGAGCACTTCCTATCACATTTCAGCAAACATCAAACAGCCCAAAGATGGCATGTATATGAATTTGAAAAATGCATCTCAATTTCTCAATGAAATATGGAAAAGGAAATATTGTTGTGTGCAAACTATACAATAATGTACACAGAAATTTACAATAAAACAGTCTAAAGAAGACTTGTCACTCCTTATATAAGAGCTTGAGGCAGATATGGCTGTTGTGGGACTGATGTGCAGCAGGAATGCCCAGTGGCTATAGCGGGAAGTTGAGAGGATGAGTGACTGAGGGACACTGCTGGTAAACCTTTGGCAAACCATAACATTTCTCTTGGTCTCCGGTCTACAAAGTACCTGCAACCTACACCTCAACCCCAAAAAATGAAAAAAAAGCATGAAATAATGTCAGTGCTTGGCATGTGGTCTAAACTTTTTTAAAATTTGGAAGTCCTCTCCTGGGGCTTAGTGTCAGTGGAGAATGAAAGCAGCTGCTCTGAGTGATACCAGCTAGCTCAGATTTAAGGCGGCTATGGGACTATGCAACTTAATTATGGGATTTAGTTTAGATAACCTAGTCTTTTTAAAATTATTTAGTTTTAGTTCAATTCTACTATTACCAACATTCAGCTAAAACATGGAGTAAAAAAACTACCTATCCTGAAACTCACCCAGTTCCTTATTTATCACTGCCATGGCAGTAGAAAGAAGAAAATAAAATTAATCACTCATGTTGGCTCAGGAAATATGCCTCAAAAAACCTATAAGATATTGGCTGAATAAGACCCATATATGTTGAAAGGAAAAATATCAAAATAAACTTCTATGATCAGTTCTTTACCTTTCTTTCTCTAATTACTTTAAGGGTGAGAAGGTAAGAGAAAAATGTAGGTTATGAAATCCTCCATGTAGGGGAAGAGAAAACAAGAATCCCATAAAACAATACTACTGCTGCAGCTCATTCTTCAATTCTGATAACCTTTAGTTTACTCCACATCAGCCCTCTGCTTTCACCCAAAGCAGAATTCTGTCATCAGTTATGTTAGCCCCACTCAAAGCTTTTATGTTCTCCCCTCTAGTACAGTGACCTTCAGTAACCATCCTTAAGTCTTGAAGTGACCATCATGTTAGAGATCAAAGCCTCTACTCACAAGTCTTTATTTTATATAACTGAATCAACAGGAACAGTAACCTATCAAAAGACAGAATGGAAAAGAAAATGATATAGAAACATTCTTTATCTTTATCTATATCTTTATAGAAACATTCTTTATGTTGATGACTCAAACAACTCTTTCCATGCTAGTTGCAGCAGTTGACTGACAGAAGGGAATTAATCCTCCTTTGTTTTGTCAATTTTTTTCAGAATAACTATGGAGATCTTCCAGTTTTACCTGTCTAGCAACAACAATTTTGAATTCTTCAAGCAAGCTAGCTTTGATGATCCATCATGTTCACATGTCTTTTCACAATTTTTTATTCTCTTTTATGACCAGCAATACAACTAAAAATCTCCTAACTAATTTCCTTTTTAAAAAATCCTATTATGATTGTCTTTAATAGTAACAATGTCTTCCCTATACCACGTCTAGGAGTGGAGACATCAAATTCAATAGTAGCAGTTGCTGGACTAAGTGGTGGACTGGAGATTAGTGGAGAGATCCCAGCTGGGCTATAAGCTGAGGTATCCACAGCTGGAAGGAAAGAACATGGACTGTGATATAGAATTACCTTCCTTTTTTTCCATTTTGCGTGATCTTTCAGTCACTAATAGCCTTGTACTTGCAAAAAGCAATTTGCTATTGAATGAAAAGGTTCTTTTAAACCTGACTTGGGCTGAAGTGGGAGAGCTTGTACAGCAGAGGTGGTATGCTTAGATTTATTACACAGTCATGGCACAACAGGAGCCCAGGGCATTTACGTGGAAGGGTTGGGTTTTCTCCTGGCGAATGTTATTCTCATTGTGAGGTTTTTTCTCCCATAAGAACTTGTCTGCTGTATAAAGCAATTTATGTCTTCAGAAACAGCAGTGACATCAGTGATGGGTGACATCACAGATTATCTCTCTAGTAAAACCTAGGCTGATGAAGCAAAAAAAATTGTTTGTAGCTACAAGACTGATTGTGGCTACTAGCTTTTTCCTTTTGTAATTCTAATTTCTCAACTTCATATGAGATTGACACTAAGCTTTGTCACTGACAGCTTGCCTATTTCAGTGAGATTCACACGAAGAAAATGTGTGAAAAACTGAAATGAGAAGGTTCTGTTTGTAGATGGTTGTAAGGCAGAAAAATAATATATGTGTTGAATCTGACTAGGCAGAACTTGAGAAACAAAAATCCCATTAGTTCTTTCCTTTTTGCTAAAGGCATATTTGACTTTGCTGTCAATAGCACTTGCAACGGTGAAGCAGAAAGAAAGTGTGCACCCATATTGCTAAACTTTGACTACTGGCTCAATGTATCAGTGCACATTTGGATACGATTGCATTTTTTCTGGCAATGAATATACAGCAGAACTATCACAGTGGAGATAGATATATTCAACATTTTCAACTTGCTTCCAAATTTTACAGCTATTTTTATCACAGTTAAAATGCCAGCTATGGATGTGAAACATCTACAGATTCAATCTGATATCCAGTATGACTCCAGATGTACTCATCTGTCTTTATGATTTACTTCTGTATTGCTATCTTCAAGTCTCCTTGATTCTTTTTTTTTTTTTTTGATTTGCACATAGTATTAGTCTGCCATTTAACTTTAATTTTTTAAGCTAACTAGAAAGAAGGGGCTGAACAAATATCGGAAACATTTTCTTTGAGTATCCATTTGAATTAAACAGCCAGGTAACATTTGACCATGTTTGTGACCCTTTCATGTTTGCTTTTCATGAATTTTCAAGTGTTTGATCTCTGTTAGGGAATGGATTAGCAAAAAGCAAATTTGTAATTCAAATGCTGGAAACTACACCAGCACCAATTTAAAATTGTATATTCAGATATTATATTTGAAATTTGAAATTCACATTGATTTGATTAATGAAGTGAGTTGCAGCCAGCTCATATGTCTGTACGCCTGCTATTTCACCTGAGGAAGAAAGTGATAAGGTCTTTTCAATAATCTTTATACCTAAATCTAGTCCTATATTTTCAAATCTGCTTGTGTCCTGGTGTGATTTAGTGCAGCCTCTGGGCTATTCTAAAATCTATCAATTGTGAAAATCATCATCAACACTGCTGCCATTTAGGGGTGATGAGCAGATCAGATGGGCCAGGCTGATATCTGGAAAAAAACAACTGAAGTCAGTGAAGAAGATGTCTGACTTAATTATTTGTTTTTGGTATGGAATGTACCAGCAATATGTCTATTGATTCTAATAATTCTTATCTATTTTAAAAATGTATAGATTCACAAACAGTTTTGGAACACTGAAAAGTGACATTTTAGGACTGAATTATTAATTGCAAATTATTCACTGAGTTCTGATAACAAAGATAAAATTGGCTGTTCCTTTCATCTCTGTTGTCTTGCAAGGACAAGAGGCGACTGTGTGCTGTCACTAGGTGGAACATGAAGATGCACCAAAACCATGTTCCCAGTGAAATACAAACACTGCAGTCACATTTGCTGTGTTCTGTATGCATGACTGTTTAAGAAGTAAAGCCTGAAATATGGTGGAACCTTCTGAGCTGTCTCAGCTTCAGAAATATTTAAATTTTCAGGAAATGTTTAGGGTTTTTTTCAGGATGGGTTTTTGATGCATCCTCTTTTACCACCCATTCTGCCTCTGGGGCAAAGAGTTAACCAATATCCGTGGAGAAAATGCTCTTTCTTACTATGCACAATAACTTTACAAAACTTCAAAGATGACTGTCATACACTAAGAGAAGTTCTAATTAATTCTATTTTCTTTCAATACTGGCAAAACCCCTTGATCTCTACATTCTTCTATTAAATTCATGGCCTGCCTCCTATTTTTTTCTCTATTTTTTTTTCTTCATTTCCCAATGGATGCATTTACTAAAAGACTAACATGTTATGGAACATATTATCTATGGACAGTGGAGAATGTCAGAGGAAACTGACTTTCCTAAAAAGCGCTGTTTTCTGTCCTATATACACTCTTTATTATTCATATAAATTGATTTTCCTCAGTCAGATTTTGTCCTTTTTTTCTGTAAAAACAAATAAACAAACATACAAACAGTAGCAGAAAAAGAAAGAAAAGAGAAATGGTGATATCTCTGCATCATTCACTGATATAATGCTGAGATCAGCATGTCAAGGATGTGGAACTAGAAAACAGAGGCAAATCCCTAGTAAGGGAAAATGTAAGGGCCATATGTGAATTTTTCAGAGTTACCAGGAGCAGAAAACATAACCTGAGCTACAATC
>NC_133822.1:59118249-59165749 GCF_047830755.1 Zonotrichia albicollis | reverse complement strand
AGCTGGTAGTCTCTTTTCAACTGAGGTCCAAAGCTGAAATACCATAGTATATTTCCAGGCACAGAGGTGCCATTTGCAGATTTATTTGGGGTAACTTGAATAGTGCATGTCAATAATCTGTTCCTTTTATGAGCACTAAAATCCAAAAAATTCATATGAAATAAAAAAATATGATTTCGCTTCCTGTAGAATCTGTTACATAGAAAACTGGACCTGATCATTTAGCTGAATGAGCAGAGTTCATATTCCGGAATAAAATGTAAGGGGGCTGATTCATCTCTGACACTATTTACAATTTAATCAGTACTTCACCAGAAATTGATTTGGTATAAGAAGTTTACTGCATACTTAATATCTCACCCTAAAAATATTGATCAAGAGAGGAAGAAAAATTAACTTTGAGGAAAACAAAAGAAATAGAAATAAATACAGAAGTCAAGGCTGCCCTACTAGCAGTTATGCTATGGCAGCTGTTACTTGCTGTTTCCTAAGAAATGAAAGAATTTTACATGGCCTTACAGAGCTGGCTTTGGCTTCTCCCTTTGCAAATGTGTCTGTACGGATTCTGATACTGTTCTGTCTCTCTTGCTCAATGCATCTCCAGCACCAGAGCTTTCTCAGCATGAAAAAATAAAATAATTATATTAATAATTATATAATATTAATAACAATAATAATCACCAGCACCACAACAAAAGCTGTCATATAGTTCCCCCTTTTTAATGTACAAAGTTTCTATTTATTTGTGGAATATTGCATATACACAGTGTAAAACGGTAAACACTTTTTCACACTCTTAAGAAACTTGCTGTAGAAGCTCCTTTGCTTTACTTCAGGTCTTTAACTCTTGTCAAAATTTTTTGCATGTGGCAAAGAAAGTGTCCTGAACCATAAACTTAAAGTTTCCTGTGGAGGTAACTGCTTGGGAAGAAACATCTAGAAAGAGATGCTGCCAGTTTATTTTAACCATTAAGCCTTCTTTAGCTGCACAGGGTCACTCTGAGCCTTTAAATAAGCCTGCTCCTCTTCATCAACTTGATGAGGATCCAGAGCTGAAGCTTTAGGCCGGGCTTTTGAAACACACAATACCAGGTGTCTAAGTTAACCAGAGGAGGTGCTGCCCCCCAGCATGATGTCTATATGCATTAAATAAGGTTTATAAACAATGGAGCCACAATGAAATCAGTGAGAATATTTATGAAACAAGGATTGTGGAATCAGATCCTTATGATTTTTCCTAGTTTTGCCAAGACCAAAATAATAGTTATCACAAACTTCACACACACTCACTGAATTGTGCTCTCTAGGATTGTAATTTCTTCTCCTCCAGGAGGGTATTTTTCTATTACATTCCTACCCTCCCTTGTTGTTATCATCATTTTATTATGGCATTGATGCTCTATGGGCTTAAGATGAACCCAAACCTGTTGGAGGTAACAGAGCATAACTGGTACCTGATTTTCAATTGCAGCTGGGACAACAGCAACTGATACCATGAGTACAGACACAGACTTGCTGATCATGACTTTAGAAGCACTCAGACTGGTCCAAGCATGGGAGACAACAGATGTGTGATGTAGGCAGGGCCAGAGAACATATTTCTCCTTTGTTAAACTGGCATACTTCATTTAATATATACATATATATAGGAGGAGAACACAAAGGAGAGTCTGGCATTTTGATCCATTTTTAATAGTACATTGCTCAGTGAAACAGGAGATTAGAGTAGGCTTCTCCAAATAAGACAAGATAAAAAAAAAAGAGTTATTCCCTAACTGATGAAGTTTTTGTCCCCATAATGGATAATTATGGAATAACTCTCTTTTGTAAGTGTTTAAAGATAAGAAAATGCTCTCAACTAAGTAGCTCTCAACAATTACATCTGCTATAAAAGCCTGGGATTTGTCATAGAAAAAAAACCCCCACACCTGTATTTGATCTGCTTTTATTCAAATTTTTACACCGTATGCAGAGGGGCATCTCCTCATGAATGCAGTCATTCACCCATCTGGATCTCAATGGAGAATTTATGGGTGTGAAGCTGCCAGCACTCAGCCATGCTGACAGTCAGGCTGTACTATTTAGAGGTATTAAGTATGAACTTGTGTACCTAAAGTTAGAAAAGTGATGTGGAAATACAACTTATGTGACCATGAAAGCACATGTCCACTGAAAACACACTTAGTGTTTACACTTGTTCATATTTTATGGGATTTTGTTTGTACAGAAGTCTGGAGAATTGAAAAAATATATTTATGTTTTTTCTTTTACTTCTTGAAAATAAATTTAAGCACCCAGAATGTGAAACATTGGAATTTCTTAGGGCATACGTCTAACAAAGGATGGGAGTCAGGAATGGATACAGTTTATTTGTAAATTAAATAAATACGTTGCTTCCATACCCTTGAGAGCTAGCTGATTTATCAGTTAATAAAATAATCATACACCACAGACTTGTGCTTCCAATTTATTTTAAAAAGAAATAACATTGCATTTTTGACATATATGAATACAAATGTAACACTAGAGGAAACTTTGCGAGTAACCCTGTATATATATCAGCAGCCCTGCATGAATAACCTTACTTGCTTTTTCTCTGCTATTTATAGGATGGATTCTGCATAAACACTTATTTCTTCAACAATTCCTAATTTATGTGTATGACCCTATAAACCTCAATGTGACTTCTGACTAGAAAAAAAAATATTCATCTGAATAGAGAATATAGAATGTTTATTTAACACAAATGGAAAGGAATTTAGTTTTAAATTTGCAATTAGATATCACTAGTATTTACAACTAACACCATAAACCTAAAATGAATTGTATTTATTTAAAAACTACATCAGAATGGACTACTTTTCTTGCTTAAAAATGCTGACTCACATACCATAACTGCAGAATTTGAACAAATCCAGCCTATGCTAGACAGAAGTGTTCACATGCACCTCTCAGAAGAGGAAAGTCCATGTCTCCTAATAGACTTTTTTAAAATTTTCTTTGAACTCCTCCTAAGTTTTGTGGCCAACAGAACAGCAGAAACCACGTAGGAAGATTCTAAATTGAGGTAAGTGAATGGCAGAGCTGGGGTGAAGCGGGGCGGTGGCTGTGTGAACACAATGAGCAGGGATCAGAAATCCTTTGGTGAATATGGGGCTTGTTCCTGCAGCCCTTATATGAATATCTGAAAAGCTTCCATGGGCCAGCTTGCATCAGTAAGGAGTAGTCCCTTCAGCAGACTATGCCATTTCAGACCCTTGCTTTTGTTTCTGATATGAAGTTGAATTTTTGGCATTCCCATCCCCACTCCTCCTGCCTCCTGTTTTAATCTTCTATTTTTTGGACATATGCCTCTCCCTCTCTGCTCATTAAATTCCCTCTGCTTCCTTCTGTATAACAGACTCAGTTCTACTTTGTTATTTTTGTTGCTTGCTTTGTCTTCCTTCCATCACTACTCCAGACACTTTTCTCCCCTTTGCTAGTCTGTTTGGCTCCTTGGGGACCCTTAACACTCCCCCACAACTGAGCAGATTCTCATTTTCAGTGATATTTTAAAATCTCTAGGCTATATTCTCTTCTCTTGAGAAAAAAATAAAAAACAAAGCAAAAAACCCACAAAACAAACAAAAATCTCCTTTCTTCAGAAACTCCTCTAGCTTAAACTCAGAAACTTCCAGTCAAATTCTCCTTTCAAAGGGACCAAGGAAACTGAGACCTACAAGGATGCCAGAGCACACCACCCACAGAAGTTCTTGGAGTCACAGGCAGTTGCCAGAGGCCCTTGATCTCTATTGGTCAAAGCCTCCTCTCCCATGCCAGCAGTGCAGCCCTCTGACAGTATGAACAAATGTTGGTGTAAAATTTGCTGTCTGAGGGCCAAGCAAGGCTGAACTCACTGAGAATCTCACTACTGATTCTGCTGTATCGTGGCTTTAGCCCAGCCAACGGCTCAGCCTCATGCACCCACTCCCCCACAGTGGGGTGGGAACTGGAAGGGTAAAAGTGAGAAAACATGTGGCTGGATAAAGATGGTTCAAGAGATAATATGAAAGCCATGCATGCAAGCAAAACAAAACAAGGACTTCATTCACTACTTCCCGTGAGCAGGCAGATGTTCACCCAAGTCCAGGAAGGCAGGGCTCCATCACATGTAACTGTGACTGGAGAAGCCGAACACCATCATTCTGAAAACCACCCCACATTTCCTTCTTCTTCTTCCACCTTTACATACTGAGCATGGTACCATATGATCTGGGATATCCCTTGGTCAGCTGGGGTCAGTCCTTGTGCACCCTCAACCTCCTCATTGGTGGGATGGGGTGAGAGGCAGGAAAGGTCTTGATGCTGTGTAAGGTGCTCAGCTATAGCTAAAATTTCCCTGTGTTGTCAATCCTATTTTCAGCACCAGTCCAAAACAGCCCCATACCAGCTGCTGTGAGGAAAATAAACTCTCCCAGCCCAGACAGGCACAAATAGATATCTGAACACCAAGCCTCTGGGAGAGGCACACAAAGGTGTGAGGTGGAAGCTTATGCTTTCTCATGTATATCTCTCTGCAATAGTTAGGAGGAAATCACGATGTGTAACACTGCTATTTTTAGATAACATTCTGACAGTAGTTTCTCCTAAAACTATAAATTAGTCCATTCTCCTTCAGATGAAAACAAACCTGTGATGGACTGTCCCTTCTGAAAGTTGAAGACTTCTCTGCCCATCCTTCTTCATATTTCTTTGACCAGAATTTCTGTTGAAAGCCTCCAACTGAGACCACTTAAACTGTCAGTTGCACAGTGTAAATCTGGAGTTAACCCCTCTGCAGTGTTCACAGAGGTTAGCCAAGGACAGATCCTTCCCTCATCAATTCATGTGCTGAAGAGCACCTGGGGACCACCAATACAGAGAGCACAGGCTCGTGCCCAGTAAATACTGACGTCAGGGAGAAATGCCTGAGGCAGAAGGACAGTAAATAAACAAAAAGGAGAAAGAGAGTAAAGAATTAGACTGGAGAGGGGGGAAAAGGAAGGAGTTACAAGCTGGGGGTGATGATGGGTTACTAGTTTCTGTACACTCCAAAGGAACGGGATGCAGAAGGAACAGGATGGAACACTCACATTTCACCCCATAAAACATTTCAGCTAAATAATTCTATTGTGTTTAAACCTGGAATTTAATGAAATTATTTACCATATTATTGTCCAAATTTAATCTTTGTGGATAACATTTAGTAGTGTAAGGATATGTTGTCATATTTGAGTTTTTTATTTTTTAACGAATGCCCATTTTATAATCACATTAAGATACTTTGACTAAGCAGTTGAACTGATTACTCCACACCTCAGATGTGCTAGAGGCATGAGGTGAAATGCACCCGAGGCGCGCATTAATCAACCTAGCCATATAGTCTGTCCTGTCTCACTGCTTAATTAAATTCCAAACCAAATAGTTTTGGTGAGAAGGTTAGGAGGGACCACTTTCTCAAGTGGGTTTTGCATGAGCTGTCCACAGTGCATGGAAAAAAATATAAGATATATTTAGAACAATATTTTAATTTGCAATACTTGATTAGATGGAAAGAATGTAATGTTTAAAAAAAGAAAATGTGATTAAGAAGCTTAAGTGCACAGTATATTACATGAAAATTCTGATCATAAAGAAAGGTAATATCTACTCAAAATTATAATTTCTGTACTTTTGAAATCAACTCAGCAAGAATTATCTACCCATATCAAATTGTAGCACTTGTCAAAATCAACTGTAAAGCATCTCAAGTGCTCTTCTGAATCAACAAAACAGATGTATAGCGATGTGAGGTTGCACTGAAATGGAAATAAAAGTGAACTAGATGCCAGTCATTGCCCTTAATCTCTTGAACCCGGCACTTAACACAGAGGATACCACAGGTCTTTGGGACACTGTTTAGAAGGGGAAGAAATCAAGACTTGAATCTTAATAGCATATGCAAAAACACTCTATAAAATTATTTTCTTTCTGCTATAGTGGAATATCATATGCTCAAAGAGCACCTTGCCTTGTTCATAAACAAGAAGCAATGTTTGAAACAGTATCCTATTTCAGCTCTAGACAGGCAAAAAACTGAAATATATGAAACATAAAACTGTGTTTAAATTTTTAAAATAACAATTAAATATGCTTAGAGGTACAAAAGTCACCATCTCACTCCCTTCAATAAAATGCGCAATGATGTTTATGGGATAACACCTGCAGTGGAATGAATACAATAAATATAGTTTTAGTTAAGATTACAATATTGTTAGATTTTACTAGGGACCTAACAGATGACAAGTGTCTGCAAGCACTGGTCCTTAGAAAACAGCAGCTCTAATCCCATCACCTAGGATGCGTGTCTGGAGTGAGCTCCCCTGCAAATTTGTACAACATGGTGTCCCTGAAATCATGATGAAAATGACTGTTTTTCTCACTGGCTTTGTGATGATGGTGCTTTCCAGGACTGTGATGCCCAAAGGGAGACTAAGGGGGTCACCAACAGCAAAATGAACCATTATTTCTTTGACCGGTCCTGTGAACTGGTTAAGGCTCTGAATTTCAGATAGTGGGATTTTTGTAGGCTGTTGAGGTACTGCAGAATCCTACTGTTTATCAACATTTTACTTGCTTCCCTGCTTTCAATCACGTTTAGACTTGTAGAATTTTTAGTATATGATACAATACTCAAAATTACTGACTTCACTGCTCTATATAATGAAGCCATCATAACACAAGTTATCCATAAAGTGGTCTGTTTTCAGCAGCAGCATTATGGAGCTGGCATGCACAGATGATTGTTAAGCCCTTCTTACTCCATGCTGAGAGAAGGTCCAGTTGAATGGAAACTTCCCTCTGGGATGGACCAGGGATGATCCCAAGCCTCATGAGGGATGCCTGGAGGATTAGGCTCCTGGACTCACAGTGACATTCTTCTGTAGCTCAGTCCAGACAAAAAAAAAGTCCTCACAAAGAGTCCTTGGTCTGGTTTGATGCCAGTGCTCAGAGGCGAACATGCTCAGTTTTCCAGATGAAGATATCAACCAGCTACAAACATTTTAGACTCATTTTAATGTATCTTGACAAATTAATTCAGTCCTTTGTGGATTTCATCCATCATTTTCCTCGTTGTCTAGAGCATGCAGAAATAGCAGACTATCAATTCTAGCTCTTGAGACACAAATAAGTGTGTTTGAGACTTTTTGACTTCAGCACATGTGAAAATTTGCAAAGCTTGTGAGCAACACCTCCCCTTCAGGTTATGTCCTGCAGACAGGATTGATTCATGGAAGAGAGGAGACAGAGTGGCATCTACTTTTAATTCAGTTACAACCTCTTTTACATTTTTTTTAATACAGGACTCTTAACCAAAAACGCAAGTCCTAATGAAGAACAAAAGAACTGAGCATGAGGTCTCAATTTCCAGTTTTCAATTCTTTCAATTCATTTTCCAAGTGATCTTTTTAAACATTGTTAAGATTAAATACACCAATTATTACTCCAAATTTTCTAAATGTTCCAAAAGTAATTTTACTAGGTTCCAGAGGTCAACAGGCCTCTGGAAAAAAACGAACAACAGAGAAAAGAGGAAGTTTAAGGCTTTAGATGATACAAATATATAGAAAACTCTAATAGATACCTGCTCAATGCAGAATAAATTTCCACCCAAGCATCCAGGAATGGTACGATCTGAAAAGTTAATTTCAAGAACAAGCAGAACAAAATATACTTATTCACACTTAGTTTCAAAGTGGACCCAGTCATGGCCCCATACAGGTATGGATTATCTGAAAGCTTGTTGCCTCCTTCCCCTTCTGCTCAGTCTTCCATCCTTTCACCAGTAAGTGGTAGCTAAATCAGAAAGCTTAACTTCCATTTTCCTCTTTAAAGGACTTTTGTTTTGTGGGTTTTGGTTTTGGTGAGAGTTTTTTAGGAGGGACTAATGGTGCTTTGGTTTGCTTGGCTGGGTGGTGTTTGCTTCCTTGCTTGTTTTAAAATGGCATTCTGCCAAAAACTGGAGCATTTTTCCCCTGCTTTCTAACATTCCCGGAAGCATTGAGAACATAACGGCAAAGTGCTTCTTGTCAGCCTTCAAAGCCCCAGTAGAAACATTTCAAGAGGGCTACAGGGCTTTTACAAGGTCTGAGCTGCGTCCCAGAGCAGCTTCAGGCGCCCCAGCACGAGCAGCCCACTCCGCACTGATGAAGTTTCACAGAGCCCATGGCCCAGCTGTGCTTGCCCCTTTCCAGCAGGACTCCAAACACAGCCTGATGCACTGAATATTTGCACAGTACTTGCACCTTTGTCTGCACAAAGGACTACTTCTCCTTTCTCTCTCAAGCCCAGGGGAAGTCTGGATAAATGTGTGGCTGTGCCATAGTTCACACTTCCGTGCCAGGCCATGTAGACGGAGAGATGGAAATGTGCCTCCAGCATTCCCTGCTCTCCTCTGGAGGTGGCAGCAGGTCCCAGCTACCCACCAGCTCATGCTCAGGCTGTGCAGGAGCTCTTTAGTGGTACAGGGAACTACTTTAAAGATATTTCCAGAGTGAATGTTAATTGCACTAACTCCATAAGCTTTTGAGACAGTTTTCAGCATTATTTTTTTAATTTGGGCTGACACTCAGAATTTCTTCCCTGAATTGCATATGATGTCACTTTGGTAAATGTATTATTTTTTTTTTTTACCTGACCCTGCTTCCTTTCCAAGCCAAACACATAACAGAAATAATTTCAACTTCCAACTTCTGCCTTACAAAACTACAGTGGCTGTGAAAGGTAAAGTGACATTACAGCTCCTGTCTATTTTGAATTTCTTGGCATGTTTTTATTTTTTTTTTTATTTGGTCTGCATGATCTCTGAAATGTTGAGCAAAATTGCATTATCTGTTGCACCACAGTACATATATTGTTGTTCCCAAAGGTTTACTTGCAACATTCACAGCATCATTTATTTTTTTTCCTTTACCCCATTGTCATTTCTGTAAAGATTTAATACAACAGAAACATGGCTTCCACTGGGAGCTACAGGTAGAGCAGTTACAAAGTTCTCTATAATTGGTGTCTGCCATGGCTGCTCACAGTAAGTTATGTAAATCACAGCAAGGACCCACAACCCCTAAAGGCATGAATATTTTTTTTCATTCAGTGCAGAGGATAACTTCAGAATCTTAGTAATAGTCCCCTCCACATCAGGGATCTCCTTACCAGGAAAAGTCAAGGTCTAGAAATGGCCATGTCAACTTTGCAATTTAAATCCTACTGTTAAAGATGGTTTGGTAGGTATTACAGTAAGTCAATGCATTGTAGGCAATATTAATTTTTAGGATGCATTTCCTCTTCATAGTCCTGCAGATCCATCTGCTTCTGTTTATATTCACTCTAGTATTCGATCAAAATACAGATTTGAATATTTATTTACTTTTTCTTTAACAACTCTTTAATTTAAAATTAAATGAGATGTTGTCAGGGTTTCATTCTAAAAATGGAGTAATAATTCCACTGATTTTCTAGTGATGTATTTTAGTTAAAATCATGTCTTCCAAGTGATTAAAGGTGAAGTTATTATTAAATCTGTTTCCTTTAAAATAGTATTGCAAGTGCAAGAATTTTTAGCCTAAATTCAATAAGTCAAGTTCTGTCTTATAATTTTTTACTTCTCCCACAAATCTTGCTCTTATGAGTCATACACACCAGTTTATGCACTATCTATTAGGTAGCTGAATGAATCCTGAAAACATAGTAATTTTCTACTTCTGTTATAGGGAAAAGGTTTCCTAAGCTAAAATACTCACTCACATTTCCAACTTAATTCAAGAACTTCCTGATGCCCACGTTTCAGGAAAAGAACAAGGGACAAAAAAGCCAAATGAAAGCAACAAAACCTCCCCACAACAACAGCAAAGAAAAGAGGATAAATGTTTTAAAATCAGTTGAATCTAATTCTTTGGCTACCCTTACTGGTAAGAATTCTGAAAAAGAAAAATCTATTTTGAGAGAGATTTTGATTGGACAGATAGCCACCTCAAACTGAATCTTAATCTTACATAATAACATTTCTTATTCTACCTCCAACCCTTACTACCCAATCCACTTATTCAGGAAAGCTAAGCTCAGCATAATATGTAGGTGGTTTTCACTGAGCACCAGTCTTTCTTTATATTTTTAATTTTATTTTTAAACATAAGAAGTAAATCCATACTATACACACACAATATAGTATTGCATGTACCTACAGGCATATACATACCCAGTCATGCTCAGGAACATACACAGAGGCTCTTGAAGAAAACCAGGTGTTTCTTAACCACACAGAGTTGGTGAGGCAGTGTACCTTAAGCCTGTTTTGCAATGTGCTATTTCTGCTTTGGACTCTAACTCCTGCTCTGTGCTGCTTGTTGGTGCATGCAGCATTACTAAGGCTGCAAAGACACGGCTGGAGCACCCTGGACTGGGACGGCCTTGGCTCACCATGCTTCTCAAGGCTTCAAGGAAGCAGGGATGCAGTAGACAAGCAGAATCCCAGGAGGACCCTGGTGAGGAGATGAAGGTGACTTAAAGCCTCTTCTTACAAAGAGCTTGGGGCCTTGCAAATTCCAGGGGTGCAGAACAGTACCAGCCACTAACGCAGCCCAAGCTTAGCAAATTATTTTTCCATCAACTACAAAAGGCACCTACTCATCCCTGTTTTTCATCTCTCTACCAGTTCGACAAGTCAAAGAACAGAAATGGAAGTAAATGCATACTATCCATACACAATATAGTATTGCTTGTACCTACAGGCATATACATACACAGTCATGCTCAGGAACACACACAGAGGCTCTTGAAAAACTATCTAGGACCAATTCAGTGGTTCAGGGTCTCTGTTCTCCATCATCTTAGAGGTAAATATGACCTACAATCACCCATGTGTCACTCATAGCTAAATTTGTTACCAGCAGAAACATCATGCAATTGAAATTTTGCCCAGCCCTAGTCAATGAACTATGTCTTCAGGTAACAGATAGTTGTGTCTGGCAGAGACAGGCAGCTGTGGAAACACCTTTCCTCTATGAAACATGTTACAGAGTTTACAGATTACTACTCTTACATAAAATGATGTAAATAAAATGATTTTCTTGCTTGAAAAATGTTGTCTGGAAAGGTCAACAAAATGTATTCAGATTCTAATGGATGTGTGCAGCTCCTGATCTTGATGGATTTTCAGTGTTGCAGAATTTTACAATTAATTTGTTTACTATTGATAGAACTTGTTTAAGGCTTCTGCAGTCTTTTAAAGGACTTTAAAAACATGAAAACCATGATTATTTTACTTTGGTTATCCAAAATCAAGCTTTTCAAGTAAAATTCCTACTCTCATTTGAGGCCTCAAATCTTAAAAATGCAGGGCCTGGAATGCTTATTGCTTCCTGCAGTATGAACCCCAAAGCAGAGTTAAGAGTACTTGATTTTCAAAGTGATTCAAGCCTTCTAATTGCAGGTTAGGTTTTGAGTAGTTAGGAGTCCAAAGGCTTTCTGTGGGCTGAAGCAATATTAGTCTGGAAAAAAATATTAGGGAATGGGCATAAAAAGAAATAAGCATTATAAAAATTTTGCATCACTTGGTTATGTCAGATGAGTTATGAGAAGGAACACTCTGACATAAGAATCACTTAAAGCTAAAACTAAAACTAAACTAGAATGGGTTTGCTCGTGGGTTGGGGTTCTGCAACCTTCCCCCTCCAAGCTCTGTATGCTTAATTTCAGTTACTGGAACTGTGTTTTCTACCTTCTTTTTATGGCCTTTTTTATAAAAGGTAGCTGGTACTCACAAAAAATTTTGGGACCGTTCAAAACTTTTCACAGTTAATTAGTAACGCATGTAGCAAAACACCCGCCCTACCTCTGGGCCTTTGGGGTTGCCCTGGTTCACTTGTAACTGATTTATTTTTTAAGGTTTTCTGGCACACCTCCACCCCAGCTGCTTCCAAGAAATTTCAGCTCAACGTCAGCTGGGAAAGATCAACTTCACATGCTGACATACAGAGGCAGCCTTAGGAATACTGGGGCCTCTGGTGGGAGGCGTCAATGGGAATCTTTGCTCGTTTTGCTGATCCGGGGATATAGTATCTGCCACCATACAGAGCCTTTTTTAGCATTTTCTTTGAAAGAACACTCACCTGATTATTGCACTGTGTTTTCTCCTCAATGAGAAACAGCAATGTTATCTTTACCAGATTTGTGGCTCATTGCACAGGTCTGAGAGGTGGATGGCTTTTGCAGGCACCCAAACCCTTTGTTAATAGCTGCTGAGACGCCAAAACAAACATGCTATTTTATAGTCTGGTTAAATTCTACAGAATACAAAAGAGGATAGAGAATGATTCTCATATTTTTCCTTGTGTCTGAGTAAAGGCTTATTCTGCAAGTCTATAGTTGAAACTGACAGTCACAAATTCTACCCCTCTTCCCAGAGATATATGGTTTTGGTGATTATTTTTATTCAGAACTCACCCCCAAAAAATTTTTACTATGTTAACTCCTTCACTTTTCTTCCTCTTAGATTGCAGATTAATTTTGTCCCTAGGCTGCCATTTTGTTACCTTCTATAATTTCCAAGGGTATCTGAACCAAGGGCATCTAAACCAAAAGCATCTTGTCATTGATGCAAAACACAATTTAAAAAAATTAGATATAAGTTGGTCCATTAATAAACAAAGAAAGCACCTATAATTGTAATGTATAGCACCTGATTCTACTTAAATTTAAAGTACACATTTAAAGCCACTCACTCTAAGATATAGGCTGGCGGTGAAACCTACCTCTGGGCAGACACCTTTCTCAATTTGTCCAGTGAGCTGAATGAAAGATTGTCATCCATTAGTCACGGTTTGATCCAAAGGTAAGAGGATCCAACAGGAAATTCTGTGATTCTTTCTTTTCTTTCCAAACTTCAACAGCATTTCTCAACATATAAATAGTTTCAGAACAGCAATAAAAAATTTAATTTTTTTCAGAAGTGGAGGCAATAACAGTATAAAGTAGAATGACAGTTTTAGCACAATGAAGAAAACTGGGCGTTGCTAGAACAGACCTTTGATTAAAACAATATTCTCGATTTGTTTTTTTGTTTTCCACACAGTTAGATAAGCTGAACAAGATGGTCTCAATTTAGGTCAGCAAGATTACTCATTTTAAAGCTTTTATTTTATTTTTGCCAGTGTTCAGATACTTTTTGCAAGAGAATACTTCCAACCTGCACAGAGACTGTATTTTGTTAGGATAACGGACTTGGTGTGTTCCATTCAGCTTAGCACCATTAAGCTTCCAGGTCTAGCATTTGCTGTCTGCCACCAGGATTAATATCTTAGTATTTTCTTCCTAGTCTATGGTTACATTTCAAGAATTAAATGATCATTCAGAAAGTTGGCTTCAGTTTATGAGCTGTTAAACCTAAAAGAGATATGGTACATCAAAATGAAAAGAAAGAGTTGAAGTGATAATCATTAATGTTAACTTTGTCCTTAGAGTCTTTATCACTTGACATAAAATGTTCACTCATTCCTGTTACAATAATTTCACTCATTTAAAAACAAATTTTTTTATGGGGGACCCAGAGGATATCTTTGTATTGTTTTGTCTTTTGTGAGAAGATGCACTGAGAAGTCTGGCGGCAGAAATCTTGAATTTGCATCCCTGGGATGTCTGGCACTGACAGATGAAGCAAAACTGTTCCCACACTACCCCAGACCTCAGGCTGGATTTGGAAGCTGAATGACAATTCAGCTCTTGTGCCCTTTCAATTTTTTCCTTCATTATTAATGATAATCAAGGAAGGGGAATGATAGGATCAAATGAACTGAACTGGTTTGGCTGTATAGATACCAGTTCTCTGGAATCCTGGGAGAAACCAGTACCTGCCTTCACACTCACAAAGAAGCATCTGATGAGAGCAGAAATTCCCAAGCAACTTCAGGCTTGACTGGGCTAGCTAGGCCAATTGGTAAGCTCTTTCCCAAACCTGACTTTTTCTTTCTAAAAAGATTCCTTACCCAGGAATCTTATATAAGAATTTCATTTGCAATTACGAGCTTTTCCATGTGCGTTCAAAAAGCTCAAATACACATTTATTGTTGCTAAATCATAAAAAATGTGCTAATAATTGTCTAATGCTAATAGGTGTCACTAGCGGCATTGCCTCTTATTGTGATGTCTCTCCCCCTCTGCTTATATTAAATGTAATCTTTTTCTTTTTCTATAATTTTAACTTTTATTCACCTAGTATTTGGCATTCACGTCCAAAGTTCAGGCAAATATAACAATCATTTGAGAAATACTCACTAGACAAGTATTCATGCACTCTTGTATCACCTGACATATGGTGAACAAGCTGATGAATGACTCAGGATTTAAATGGTAATTACCATTCATCATTATAATAGACTTGCTAATTCATAAATTCTTGGTAAGCCAATTTTCTATAAAAAGGTTAATAATAAGAGTGGAAAAGAAGGAAAAAATAGCCCTAGTGTGATAAAAAATGTAAAAGCTAGAATATCTTCGCTGCCACACATCCCTTCTAATGATTGAGTAATTTTGCACCAAAGTGCTTGCTTATTGACACAATACCACTTGCAGTACTAGGGCTCTGATGGAAACAGGGGGAGACAGAAAAATCCAACCAAACTGCTACAGACAGAGGCTGAGGTGTGCCAGACAAAGACAAAGGAGCCAAGGTATTCACATATGGCAAAGGCAGGCAGGGTGCCACCCACCGAATTCCTTGTTTTAGAGTACTTTGAGGCAATGTCACGTTCTCAGAACTGCTCACAACATGGGCGTTAGAGAAAACTGTGTGGAAATGTTCCTGGCACTCCTGAGTGAAGCTGAGAAAAATGCACCTGAAGTCATCACGCTGCCATTAGCCTCATTGAGTGTTCGCTAAGTTCCTCTGGGCAAAAGGAGCATATAGCTGTCCCTGCTTTAAATGAAACAAGAGAAAAGCAAAATTATGAAACAAAAAAATTCCACATTTTATGACCTTTATATAGAATAATACTATGAGTGTAATTTACAAACCCTGTGCAAAACAGCAACGTAGACTGGAAAGAATGCATACAGGCAACACTGAAATTCTGTATTTCCAGTACTCAATATAGCACTTATTTGCTCATTAGATAATGAACCTAAATGGACACAAATGCAAATGCTTCTCCCACCTCTAATCCTTATGTCACCACATCTTTTTATCATAAGAGGCCAATATGGGAAAGACTTTCTTGCCCCACCTGGGCATGTAGTTTCTCTGTCCATCTGCATCCTCCTGCTCCTTCTCTGGGCACCATAGATGTGAAAGCTATGCTAAATTACACAGTAGATGTAATTTTTACTTCAGATGCAAAACTAAGGAGGCACAAAATGGGGAAGAGATACATTGGTTTGCAAGCAACTGAGGGACAAGAAGAACATAAAATAACAGAAGTGATGCATGGTACCTTGTTGCCCTTCCCTCTCTCCACTGTTGTGGTTGTGCAGGCCACAAATTCAAGAGAATGAAGTAGTCAAGTTAAAAGTTAAGGTTTTGATCATTTTAGCCTTCACTTGGAACCATGCAGGGAAACTTGCCCTTTCAATCTGTTGCACATTGATATCAGGGTGATTGGACAGATGTTGGGCATTCAGAAATAAAGGATTTGTATGGGAAAAAAACCCAACCCGTAGCTATTGTGCACTATGTAACACCATACTGGGATTATGAAAAATACAAAAATTTACTGCAATATACTGTATGTTCAGCAAACTTTATAATGTGGGTAATCTTACCGACTGCTTTCTGGTAAAACACTGTGCAACAGAATATGAATTGCCTGCCAAGCTAGACTCTCTTGTGCATGCATTTTCCCTTTCTGTCTTCGCGCACACGCATTATAAAATCTCAGAACTGATGTACATTTAAAAATGGATGTTAAACCCCAGACTGCACCTCAAATTCATGGGACCTTTTTGAAACAAACAAAAGTTCCAAATATTTTTAGACCTCCAGATTTTGGACCAGCTCATAAAACATAGAAACAAGGATGTAAACCATTAGAATGTGCTATGCATGATGACTGGATTTCAGAGTGTGTTTCCATTTGAAACTTTGGATAATTTGCAGACACTCTTTTCAGTAGTACTGATTATAAAAACTAGGCAGTGTGGAGATTATAAAAGACACAATGAGAGGGTATCTAGGCCATTTTTCTTTTTGTTTACTTGATAGTATATAATAGTAACTGATTATAAAGCAAAACATAAACCATACAATATAATTTCAAAACAAAAGAAAAAATACAGAAATAGGGAAATTAAGACATTGTTCTAAAGAGCAAAGATTCAGGTCTAATATTATAATGCAACTACTTTTCAAGCAATGTTATTAAGCTAAATACAAAGTTTCATAATAGAGCATGTCTGCTATATTGCAGAAATGATCAAAGTCATTTAAAGTGGCAGTAAAAAAAAAATTATTACTGGTTTTCAGAAAGCTTATATATCAAGCCTTTATATATTTGCATGACTTTTGTTCTAGTTCTCATTTCTGCTAAGCCAAAAGCTTGAAACATATATTATGCAATTTTTAACAAGTATCACTGCATTTTTTGTTTTCCTAGGGATACAAACCATAGCAAAAGTCAGGTTTTGGGTCAGCTGCAATGGGGAGTTAAATTGGAATAAAGTGAATCAAAATGCTTATGCTCAGCCAACTGCATAATCAAAGGATAAAGGTTCCACTGAACAATTTAGCATCTGACTTTTCTAACTAACCTTTTTATCATAAATCAAAATATTTCATTTTATTGTTAAAAGTTAGTCTTAGCATTAGGGATAAAGAAAAGGAAGAGAGCAGCACAGGTAGCCATGGGCAGCATATACCAGTGAGGTCACACACCCAGAGAATGCTGTGATATCACAATAAACACGACAACAAAGCTCTAGTGGATTGGGAAGTCACGAGATGACAGGAATGTATCTTTGGACTAAGTTAGTTTGCACCATACTTATTTCACTTAATTATTGTATGAAAAATACAATTTTTGATTTCTAGGAAGAATACGTCATCCCCTTGATATTTTGGAAAGCTCAGTTTATTGAAGATTTTCTATCACTGAATAACAGCATTACAGGGTTTTAGTTAACATCACATTTCAGAGTGGCTGTAGCTGAAGAGTGGATTATAGAAACGATGCATTGACATTAGTACAGAAACCCACATGGTTGCCTTTAGATGTTTGAATACCTCCTTTAAAGGGATTCATTTGCTCACTTTACTGTTTTCAGGGTTAAGTTCTAGAATTTGCCAAATATTTTCCAGAGGTTGAATACTTGAAACTCTCATGAATTTACTACTAAACATAACCTATTGAATTGGATGGAAGATGAATGTAAATGTTTGGCATCAGAGCCTGTGTCGCTCTTATGGAAATTTTGAGAAATGAATGTGGAGTTTTGTGATTTTAGGAATATTTGAGGGTTTATATCACAGCTTTTCCTAGGCTTTCACTGTAGGATTGTATATTGCTTTTGATGTCTTGGGGTTTTTTTTCTTTTAACAGATGTATATTCTTCTTTGCAATAAGGTTTTCTACTTACTGATATTTTGGAAGGAGAGAATATAATGAATTTTTCTATCTCTGGAAATAGTTCTTTTTTTGCTCCACAGAGGGTTAATCAGTGTTTTGCCCTTTTTCATGACCTTCAGAAAACATTATCTTTATACCACTGTATAAATCTGTAATTATTTTATTTAGAGTGTGTGCAGCACTGTCCCAAAAAGACTAAAACAGGACAAGAATAGTTACATGAAATAATGGTGACCACAGGTATGGAACATTTCCATATAGCAGAAGCAGGCCAGAGAAGAGCAGTCATAGAGGAAGAGGGTACTCCATGTCACAAATGGCATGGTGAAAGCTAATACAGAGCAATTGATGACCATGAGTTGTATGACAAGAATTTACAAAATCAAGTGGAAATGTAAAAGACTACAAGAAATATTCTCTTACTCAATGAATGGTTGAAACTCTTGAAATGAATGACCATGAAATCTGTTAACCATAGTGGTGTACCTACTGCCTTCTGCTCAGAAAATCCCCCAGTCATGAACTGCAATACAAGGAAAAGTTTCCAAAACCGTTTTCACTATATCCACGTCTCTTTAATATTTACAATTATTCATTGACACCATAACACAGCCTTGGAAAAACTCCTTTTGGAGGTTTGTTTGGTGGTTGCTCCTAACTTTAGTCCTAACATTCAGTTTCTGGTACTCTTAACTGGTTTCTTTTTTACTGGCAGAGTCTTCTGGCTCCTTAAAGTGCCTTTGGGGAAGTGAAAGAGCCATGTGGAACATTTTTGGGCAACACAAGCATACGATATAATGCAAGCTGCATAGTACAATATTGGTGTTTCTCCTCATGTTTGTCTTTTATTAAGATGTGCCTGCTTAATGCTGATGTGTACATTTCTTGGAGAACTACCATGAAACTTTGCAAAAACTGCCAGCCTGGCACCTTGGTCAATTGGTTTTGAAAAAAAGTATTTTTGGCTTTGATATTTTTCCATGCACCTTTTATTTCAAAAAGTAAAATAGTGCAGAACCAAAGTTTCTGTCTGCAATAAGCAATCATTTGCAGGCACACCTTGATTATTTCTGAGATAGAAGTCTTCCAGTGGGGTTTTCTTCTTGCTCAAGGTCAGATAACTTTCACAGTACTCATACCATCTGCAAGATTTACTATCAGTTGTAAAAGTGGCTGTGAAATATAGTTTTATTCTTGACATCTGGAAGAGAGCTTGGTGTTGTAACTGGTCTATAAATTATAAAAGTAAATATACATGCATGAATACTTTGAGGCATAATGCATGTACTAAACACACAGTATATGTACCATCAAGTATTTCAGAAATATCTAATATGTTCTGAGATATAATTTCTGCTTTTTTCCCTCACCCCATAAACTGAGAAAATGTCTCTGGAGTCATGTATCTGTACTCAAGGTTTAGTCATGTGCTACCAAATCATCTGCATGAGGACACACAAAGGCATCCACAGCAAAAGCCAGCTGCTCTGTGGATCTATAGCCATAGACAACAGTATTTGTGGCTGGTTTGCCATTCCCTCCTTCCCTCTTTTTTTTACTCCCATGCAGATTTGTGAGGAACCCAGGCCTCTCCAGATTATTTACACATCAGTCAGGAATTTTAAACCAGCATGAAAAGGTAGAGCGAACAAACCAGGCTGAGTGGAAGTTTGGCCAAGCTGAGTTTTCTCGTGGATTAGTGGGGAAACAGCCAACCTAGCCACAGGTGTGAATGTAGCTCATGATAAGGGGTGTGAACTCTCAAATGACAGCTGTGTTCTCTTTTTCTTCACAGCAGCACAGGCCAGATGCAAATGAAAATTTCAGAAGAAAAGCCATTTTAGAGACATGGTTGTCTTGGAAGTCTTGGAAGTCTGTTTGTTTAGAAAATTATACAGCAATGAAATTGCTTTAATAGAGAAATGTTCTTTCTTCATTTTTTTCACTTTCTGTTATGATTTTAAGTATGCAATGGTTATTCCCTTGGGGTGTAAGTCTCTAAGTATATTACTGTAAGTATATTACAGGGTTTGGCTCACAAAAACGCTTCAGCAAATATTTCAACTTGCTCTTCCACTCCTCATCTTGGCCTTGAACATTGAGTTCACAGTCCACATTGTGTGAACAGTCTCGGGCTTCATTCATTCACAGGTAAAAAGAAATTTCAATGCAGGACTTAAGCAGAGAAGCAGTTCTTTGCAGAGTAGCTATACATTCCTGCATATACCTGAATAGATACCTGATGTTATCAAGTTAGATATTCATGTAGATCTCAGGGCTTTATATGTAGAGTCATGTTCTGTGAGGGCACTTTCATAGTTTGGAGCATTCAGCCTCATTCTCAGTGCTGATTGTGCTGAGTGTTCCTTCCTGAAAAATGAAATTGCTGTTTTCCCCCAATAAAGGCCCTATGTTCTCCTAATAACATGGTAAATCTGAAGGAAAGAGAACCTCCTAGCTCTTCAGAGAACATACCTTGCATAAAGCTCTACAATAGGTTCTTCAAAGAACGTATTTGTGCCAAATTCTCCAGCTCTTCCTCAGGTGATTTGTGGCGTTTGACTTTCATGACAGCTAAGAAGTCAAAACTCAGATTCTGTCTCACTAAGCCAGTTTCACTCCATCTCATGAAGCTCAAGAGCTTCTCTCTTTTCTTGGAACATAAAGAAGTGTACCTAATACTACACAATGCTTTGATTTGTGAAGCCTGTCCAAACAACCATTTCAACACAGGAAGTATCTGATAATAATACAGGAATTGAAAATCAGCCCGTATACAATTTAATTCAGAATATCTAGTAATCAGATCAGGTGTTATTAGGAGATATGGCTCCAGTGAAGACTGAGCTCTGAGGGATGTCTGTGTGATTGTCTGGGTTAGTTTAGATGTTGCTGCAGTCATCTTACAGTTATCATTGAACCACAGAATGATAGAATATCAAAAAGGATCACAAAGTCCAATTCCTGGCCCTGCACAGGACAACTCTAAGAATCCCACCATGTATCTGGGAGTGTTGTCCAAACACTTGAACTCTGTCAGGCTTGGTGCTGTGACCACTTCCCTGGAGTGACTGTTCCAGTGCCCAACCACCCTCTGGGAAAAGATGATTTTCTTAATATCCAACCTAAACCTTCTCTGACATAGTTTCATGTCCTTTCCTTGGGTCCTGTCACTGGTCACCAGAGAGAACAGATCAGTGCTTGCCCATCTGCCTCCCTGGGGAGGAACCTGTAGATTCATCCTCAGTCTCCCCCAGGCTGAACAAACCAAGTGACCTCAGCTGCTCCTCAGATCCACCTCCCTGACACCATTCACCATCTTCAATAACAGTTATGTTCTCCTTTTTTTTTTTTTCTTGTTATGAAATACAAGTTTTCCCACAAAAATGTGTGTGGAACCATCAACAACGCTGTTAAATCTTCACTAGCAGAGGTATTGAAAATAATTTTAAAAATAATTCTGGGAAAAATAAACATAATCTAATATATTTTCTCCATTTTCTTCAGCCTTGTTCCCAAACATCTCCAAACACTTTGCAGACATGATCTCAGCATCAGCATATCCCTAATTCATCATCTCATAGAAGGGGAACAAAGAGTTGAGCAAGAATCCCAACACTTGTTTGAAGTGTTGATCCCTGCAACATAAAAAAATGAGGGTTATAATATTCTCTACCTTTGAAAATAAGTCTGTTCTTAGGTGATATGACTAGCATCATCAAGGCCAGTTAAGTATATAAGCATGTGTTTCAATTTAAGCCTTGAGGACCTTGAATAGACTAAATTCTCAAGGTCCTGGAGTATGTAAATCTATGTCCTGTTGGAGGCACCTGGCCTCCTGCTGTTGTCTGCAGCATGATAAATCCCAGTGCCTCAAGATAAACACAGCCTCAGGCATCTGCTCCTGCATTTACTGGACCAAGCCTTTCACTACTTAGGACAGCTCATTTGCAGTCGGCAACACCATAATTGATCCATGGCCAGATAACACTACAACTTCTGTAAAGGACTCTGAATAAGTCATACAGATGTCAGCAACCTAAACAAGCATCTGAAGGATCCAAACTTTACATGACAGTCCTGACCCACAGACTGTTTCAGTCATTTGGTCCAAAACCATGCACAGAACACTCAGAATTTATATGGAAGGACAGAAGAATGAAGGAAAGTGTCTTCACATGTGTTGTTCACAGAGCTTTACAAAGTTTCTTGTGCCTCCTCTTCCTTTTCTGAGAACAGTTAACAAAGCCACCTCATGGAGATGTATTAGAACCAAGAAAAGCTTCTTCTGGACTTCATCAACATAAAATATACAAAAATCCCAGAAGTCTGCAAAGTTATTTCAGGGGCTGGAAATAATCTTCCTGTGGTGGTGCAGGTATAGGAATAAAATGTTCTGTGTATATTTTATGTAGCTGTATATTTTGAGAGAAATTTGAGTTCACCCACAAAGGAGGAATATCTCTTACGAGGTAGAGCTGAATGATTTTGCTTAAAATTAATAAATAAGAAATGAAAGAGCAGCTTGTTTCTCTAAAATCCAAGTTGTAAAATATATTTGTTTACATTTTTTAAAAATTTTGTTTATTGGTCTTTTGGTGTTTTATGTTCTTAGATGACTACAAGGATTTAAACTGAATTTTTAGTTTTGGTTCAATAAGATTAGAAAATGAGCTTTAGTAATAACAGTGCCAATTCAAACTTACTTCCTACTAAAGAGCAAGCCCAAGGAATGCTTAGCTTTTCTGGTTTAAATTCTTCATTAAAAAGTAAAAGTTTAAATTGGCAGGAAAACTGCTGTTTAAGCTGCTAGTACACTAACATCAGAGAAAGCTGAGTTTTAGCCCTTGGTACTCTGCCAGGTACTGTACTACATATAAGCAAGATAAAGAGAGAAATAAAGAAAAAAATGATGGGATAAGATAATTTTTATTTAGCCTGTGATACCCTAATGGATTTAATGTTAAGAAATAAAAGGTTATGAAGTACCTCTTGAGGCCACAACCAATACACTTTAAAAGTCTGTTGATTTGCACTAGCCAGCAAGTCCAAAAAGTGGTAACATATAACTGCAAAGCACAGTCTTATTTGGCAAATGACTGGCATATGTTTCTCAAGAAATATCCTTATAACTGACTTACAGCTCTGCTTATGAGTAACAGGTCTTTTGCTCATGAGTGAAATAATTATGCACAGTATTGCACCACTTAGTTCTCTTAAAAGTTACAGCATCAGGGGCCTGATGTTGTAGTTTGGTATTTCAAGTGTAAGCACTTAGTTTTCACATTTAATGTCTCAGCCGCTCTGGATCCTAGCCACCTAAAACTTGGCAGGCAAATTTGTCTGCCCAGATGATTTTTTTTTAATAGTTTAAGATTAGTAAGTCCTTTTCTGTACAACAGCCAAAAAAATTTGTTTGGAGCCAGTTATATAGTATTTTCTTTACCAGCTGCAATTATAAAATTATTCTGTTAAAAATCAAAAAAGGGAAAGTCTGCTACTTGTCTCCAGTTTTTGTAGACTAAAGCACTTAGGATTTTTAAGCAAAAAAAACCACCACCCCATAGACAAACAATGAAAATTAAATACTGGATCTTGAGACAAATAAATTCTCCAGCAGACTTTACCAGTTATACTTCACCTAGGCAACCAGAGTGGCCAGGAGAAAACACTTACCAAAATTTTAAAACCAGCTTTCTGCTCTTGCAGCACAGAGCACCAGTCTCGCTCTTTGCTGTGCCTCTCACACATCACCTGTGGGGAGAGACAACCATGCCCAAAGTGGCGTGGCCAGCGTGCCACCAGCAACCATCAAAACTCCTCACAAGCTACTGTGCACTCTTATCAGCCATCTTTTGAAGAACCTTTATAAATTATCTGACTCTGGAGACCTAATATGTTAACTTCATGGTTCAGCACTATACTGTGCTGGGAATTAAGAAGATTGAATTTTCCTGTGGGCCTCAAGATGTCGGTACGAAAAATTGTCTCTAACGTCAGCTGTTCCTTTGCCTGAATAGTCAGAATGGGCCAACCCAAAATATTCTAGACTATCACCAATCCCTGCAGTGTCTGATATTTTCATTTGAATTAAAAAGAACAAAAAAAAAGTGCCTCCTCCTTTGTTCTTCAGCAGGCAAATCATGCAGATTTAGAACACAGGCATTTTTAATAGACTGGATTAAGGGGAGGATCCTAATCCAACCGAAGCTTATAATAGCACTTACAGTCAGAGAAATGCACATCACTGATCCTTTAATTCACTGAAAAATTTAGACAGTATGCGTTACTTGGATTCAAAACTGAAACAATGAAAGTTTCAGTGGCTTCTGCAGGTTTAAAAAGAAATCTGAGCCACAAAACATTCAGTTTTGCTTTGAGAAATTTCTAAGATCTCTTTTCTAAACAAAACTATATTTAAATTTGGAGAGTTGCTTCAAATTGAATAAAGCAAACCACTGCAATTAGAACACATCAAATAATGTTTTTTTCTCTGATCAAACAGTAAAAATACAGCATGATTCCACAAGTTCTTTTCATTAATTCATATCTACATTTTTTCATGATCATAATTTAAAACAAACAAAAAATTATTCATGCTTTCATCAATTTTAAGGCTTTTCCACAGATTTCATGGTCAGGCACTAATGAATAGCATCGTTTTAGAGTCCATTACACTGCTAATTCACTGTCCCATGCATACAACAATGTTCTCCCCTCATATAGGTTCACATTATCTAAAAATATATGCCCATTTTTGCTTTCTTTCTTTAACTGTGCTTTAATTTTAAAAGCATATGATATTAAAAAAAAATTGACTAAGCATCATATTTCTTACAATTTCTTACTTATTTCTTTTTCTGGATAAAAAAGTTTGTCATCAGGCAAACATAGCCTTCTGTGCTTTCACCGTGTTGCCATATTGTTGGTGCAGCTTTCCATATGGAACAAAACTCCAGCCAATTCTGAAGTCTTGCACTCGAGACAGCATTACTGCAGTAACATTAATGTCATCATCTCTTTCCATGTGCAAAATATCTAAGCAATGTATTTAGTAACTGCATTGCAGACTTCAGTGTTGGAGTTCCTCTTACTTTCCTATCTTGAATGTAAAAGCCTTCTATTAGGGAAAGAGGATCCCAACTGGAATGAGATTAGAATGCAATCATCTGGTTCAGAGCATTATGCCATGATTTTAGCAGCATGCTAGAAACTCCCTCTGCTCCCGGGCTTAATGAAATTTGAACGTATTATATGGTTCAGCACAGTTTTTGGAAGACAACCAATAAGTATGGGAGGCTTCCTGTTGAAACAAGGGGCTTGTTTGCCAGGATTTGACTCTCTCGAGGAAAGCTAGCTGCAGGGCCAGATCTTTTCTTCTCATTGGATACAGAACAGCTACACACAGAGCAGTATTTACTGGTGATTGCAGCCTGTGACAGAGCTGTATCTTTCCAGAATGCTCTAACTAGAGGATACCCAGTAATGACTGCAGTATACCCACTCAAAGGTGCTTTGCCACTACATAATACATGATTCAAGAAGGGGCATTTGATGGCTGCAGTGCATTTAAAAGTGGAAATCCACCTATTGAGTAAAAATCACATATGATACCTTTCTAGGTGTTACTTTATGTGAAATTACAATATGAAGATATCCTGGAATGAAGAAAGAAATGGTTGTACCTACACACAACTGCTTGTTCTTTTTTTCAGGCTAACAGCTTAGCTGTAACATTTGTGCATTAGCTAAATAACATCTCAAGGGGAGCTGGAGATAGAACCTTGATGTGTCCTGATTGTACGTGTGTGAGTTTGTGCTCTCAAAGGATGGTCCTTAAAAAACTCCCTGCTGGAAGCTATTGTGCATATTGCAAAAGGACCGTTGCTAAGTGCCAATTGAGCTGGTACTGTATACTTGCCATTTTAAAAGAAGATTTCATACCACTTGATTATGTTAAATAGAAATGTTTGAAATTTAAACTGAATTACATCAAAATGGCACAGTAGTTATATGTCTAAAGAGCTGCTGCTACTCACTCTCGTAACTAATGTCAATCCCTTCTGGTAGACAGTTTTATGTGAAATCGTGGTAGAGTATATTAGAGGTGAAGTTTAGAGAGCCTTGATATAAAAAATGTCATAAATAAATACTACCTTAAACCAGGCCAGTGTTTGTATTAACAAGCAAGAAGTGTTTGTATTAACAAGCAAGAACTCCTTTACAGTAAAGTACTGTCCTTAACCAAAAAGATATACCATTTTTAATGGCAGAACTTCATTTTCAGCCTTTAGGCTACTCTAAGGTGTCAGAATTTTTTCTGTGCAGATGATAGTTATTTGGGGTACTTGGTCTACTCTTTTAATACAATCTAGATATATACTTAGTAGAAATAATGCAGAAATTACCTCAAGACCAGCTTATGAAGAAAAAAAAAGAAAGATTAATATTAACAATATATAATCAACATTGGGGTCTGGCTAGAATCAGAATTCCAGCATTATTAAATGGTAGAGGAGAAGTGCATGCTAAAAACTCAAAATGAAAGTAGATGAGCACCTAGTCTGCATATACAAATCTGTTTTTTTTATGATCAATAACTACTGATAATACATGCAGAGAAGTAGTAATCGCCTTTAAAAAGCTACTTAAGGATTCATGAATTTGAGAGATATTTGTTAAGTAGCTCTGGGGGAGGAAACAAAAGGAAAACTCGGTGCACTTAAAAAATTTTACTCATTACAAAACATATACTTTTACGTTTTCATTTTGAATTTTTGTTTTTGTTTATTTCTAAAAGAAAATAATTGGGCAAACTAAACACCTTTTTTTTAATTACTTAATACATATCAGACAAATCTGAGAGGGAGGGATTGCCTGAGGTTTTTTCAAGATCTTTACATTTCAGGTGTGGTCTGGAAATTTTAAAATGCTATTTTTCACTTAGGGAAATAAGAGAGAAAAAAAAAATCATTGAAACCGCTCAGATAAGACTCTAGGGACACAAAATATGTTATTACCTGTGCTGAAGTATTATTTTATTTTACACTGTAATTAAATGCTCAGTTTTCCCTCCTCCCCAGTCAATCTGATTTTATCCTTAGAAGGGAACAGATAATTTCTGTATCAAAAGCACAGTGGCACTTTCATGCATTGTCACTCAGTTTCCTGTGATGTCACCTGAACAATATGGTTAATAGGTTGTGATGGAAATGATAACCAGTTTCATCAGCTAAAAGTTCTCATGTGCCAGGATGCATTCCACGATCTACTAGAAGTTGCAACACACACAATTACATTGTTGTGCTTTTTTTCTCTCCCTAGAAGCTGGGCTGTACACTTTGACATGTCTCTGTCTCCTGGGCTCAAGCCTGGTTTCCAGTAGTGGTACCTGACCTACTTGTATGTCCTGCGATAAGATTGAGACCTCAGGCTGCCTGTTTTGTTACAAAACTAAAATCTATTGTGCTTCATGGAGCTGAAGATCAACTCCTTTTGGAATAGATTGCCAGGGTATTCTTCATTTTGATTTATTATCTACTGACTCAATACCCTTAAGACTTCACTGTTAAGATCCTGTTGCAGTTTTAGCTTGAAATTCATTTTGAAATTTATCTCTTACTTGACTACTGATAAAGAACAAAATTATTTACTGTGAGTTAAATGTTGCTTTTGACTGGGGTCTGGTGTAATCTGTTCATCCACAGGATGAAGAAAGAAGTGTGGCAGAGTTTCTGTGATGCTGGAGGTATTATTGTAGTGGTGGCCCAGCAGCCCAGGCTGGAACAACTCACTTCCCTAACTGGTTACTCCTGAGGTCTTGTTTTGTAGCAGAGTCCTTATTCAAGATGTCAATGGGATGAGCAAACTGCAGCCCTTATGTGACCTCCTGCATGAACAAATGCCAAGGGAAGGTGCAAAGGGATCCTCCGAATTCTGATCTGGGTGGAATGAAAGACGCATGACACAGGGCTGTTGACATCCTGGGGTCAGAATACTACCTGGCTTCTTCTTTGGTTTGTTTTGGGGTTTTTTGTTTGTTTAATAGTAGAAATCTTGCCATACCAGGAAAAAAAAAATCTAAACATTCAGGGTCTAGCTTTTTATAGCTTTACTATGTTTCTTTCTTTTAATTTATTAAGTATTCAAGAAATTACTACAATCTTTCTATTCTTTGGGTCATTGCAAGGCTGTTCTTTGTTTCTTATTTTTTGTAGTTTACTTATTTAATTAATTTATATTTTCTATTCAACTTACAATGTTGCTGATTTAATAAGTAGGCAAAATTCTTTCACTTTCTTTCTCTCTTTCTTTCAGTAGTTCAGGTCCTTAATCTTCAAAGGCTTTTATTCTCCAGTTTTCCTACCATTCTCTTTTGAATGTTTGACCACTAGCTGATTATTCGTTTATTTTATTTTAACCTGAGCAAGAAAAAAATTAGTTTCCTGCAGTTTTCACTCTCCTGTTGGTCTGAGTTAAAAAAGGAGTGATCATTAAGGTTAAATTTGTGTCAAGGAAAAGTCAGCTACAGTATATATAGCAATCGTGTTAGAAAAGTACTGTTATGCAATTATGACTGCAAAAAAAGCTCTTTCAGGGATGGAACTATATATACCCCCAAAGAAAATGTCCTTGACTAAGACAGCTTGAATGGTACTCTATCTTACCTTCTATTACCACAACTTCCTTTCAACTTACATTAATGTTTACAGAGCAAATGCTGCATCTATTATAGTAAAGAATTAAATATGTAAGTGTAAGTATGGACTCATGAATTATCCTATAAGTCAATGAAAGATTGCAGGAAACAGAGGAGTATGGAGGAGTATGGTACATGTGATGTACCTTCTATTGCAACAATAATTTGTTCACTGAAATATTTTTAAATGTGTGGATTTAAAATTATAAAGGAAGTCCTTTTTTTACATTTTGCTTTGAATTTTATGGTGAATTTTATTGAAACATATTTTTTTAAATCAGTCATTTTAGTATTCATTTTTTTCAAATTATAATCTTTTACCACTTAATAATAGAGGAGCAGAAGCTTTTTAAGCACATAACAACGGTGACAATTTGATGGAATTCATTTTATGTAATAATTTTATCAAATAATATATTTCTTTTAAAAATACCATTTATTAAAACATTATCCTCAATTTAGGTAGAATGGTAAAGCAAATGTCATTTTTAAACACACGACCCACCTTCACTGACAATGCAGCACAATCACAACATATTATAGGAAATGTTGGCATGCTTTGGAACACAGGATGACTCTATCAATAGATTAATAAGCTTACAGATGAGCGCCCAGCATTTTTTAGCTACTCTTTTATTCACTTCTCCCTCTGCATCTCCATGTGTTTAACTCAAGACAGGATTTGATTCTCAGCACCTGAGTCATGAAGACATACTTGTGTGGCATGGATTAAAGCATTCATAGCTCACGAAAAGCAAATTTTGGTTTCCTTGAATATCTTCAGGACTGATGTACCAGGGAAAGTGTAGTTCTGGAGACAGGGGCTGACATACACCAATATAAAAGCAGACTCAGCATGGATACTTTTAGGAAAAATCAGGGGAAATAATCAGAGGCATTCCTTCAGATCTTCAGATGAAGGATAGAATTAAAATTCCCTAAATTCAAGTTCTTATGTGGATAAGCAAAAGATGCAAAACATCCTGAAATACAATGAGTATTGAGTATAAAAAGTAGTGACTATAAAAAGCAGCAGGGACTGAACACAAAATAAAATGTCTACTTAGATAATTCCAGAAATGGAAATTGAAAGTCTTGGTGACAGAGACAGAAATATTTTTTCCCACACTTTAGCACCTCTCACAAAACTCTCATGAAGTAAGCTTGATGGTAAGACATCAAGCTCATAATACTTCATTTTTGGAAACTATTTTTATCTCTATGAAGCTTTAATTTTTTTTTTTCTATTATTAAGATGTTTACCTGGAAGATGGGTTGCATCTTCCATTCCCAAAAGTCTGGAAAATTCAGCAGTTCAGACTGCAGACTCAGCTAAGCAGACAAGCATCAGCACCTGCTGATGGTCCAGCTGCCTCTTAGAAATAATGTATGTCCTGAGTGGGACTGGCTGAGCAGGGACATGAGACATTGCACAGGGGGCAGGAATCTGATTTCATTTATTCAACGAAAGAGCAGAGTATTCTGCACACAAAGCATACACTGCCAGCAGAGATACCTGATGTATGAATGAGCAGAGGGAAAAAATACCCCACAAATGTAGATTCAGAGGGAAAATTGTGGCAGGTGGGGACAACTGTCTGGCCAGGAGGAAGGTTCAAAGGAATGAGAGGAAGAAAAATGATGGAGAAGGACAGAGAGCATTCCCTTCCTTTCAGCAGCGCCATGGTAGCAGGTAAACTACCATCAGCCTCTGGTTCTAGAGGTCCCAACATTTCCTTAACCTTATTTTTAAGATGTTTATAAATGGAAGAATTTATAAAAGGGCACTTCCATTTCTTCAGGAAATATTGTAAACAGAAGAAGTCTCCCACTTCAGATGAAAATCAGTCCTCCAAACCAACTTGCTAAGTATCTACTTGGGTTAGTACTGGAACAAGTCCATTTCTTGCCAGCATGAGATTAGGCCTTTTATTTTATGAGCACTGACTTGTCAGAAGGCACTGGAAAAGAATCTTAGTAAACATTTATTAATTTACTATGAAGAAATTCTAAATTTTACTTAATCACAAAGGAAGAGACATGAACAAGTGTGAAATATTGCAGTTTATTTTGCAAAGTTTGTATCAGCCTTTTGCATTCAATGTCTCAGCTGAGCAGCATGGACACCCCTTCATGAACATGCACATTAAGAGGTTACCTTGAAGAATTCCAATATATGTAATACTTGAGATGAATTCCTGCATTTGGGTTTTTTGCCTCTAAGAGATCTGTTCTATAATGATGTTATCACTGTTCCATACTGTTCTCCTAAACAATTTTCCTGCAAGAATTTTGTTGTGGAAGCCCTTAATAGTTGACAAGTGTTCCATAAAATACTGCTGTCTCTTTAGAATTTACCATGTTCTTTTCCTGCCTTAACTGCAGACAGAATATAATTCTTTTAGTGTTCTGTATGAATATTCATAAGTGACAAGTACTCTGAGTTCTAAAATATCGGATCGGAAGGTTTTACAATTATTAGATCAGGGCTTTTCTCAGTTGTACCCTGGGATTAAAATGTCTTTATTTCAGTGCAGTAACAGAGGAAGAACACAAGATTACAATAGATTTAACAAAAAGGAGATAACTTTGCATTATTTTTCATTCTTCTTTCAGTCTCCATCACGAGGATGGAGTCATGCTGTGACATTCTTCTCTGGGTATTGGAACATGAGAATGATATACTTGACTTTGAATGTCTCGAGTTTTGTAACGTATAATAGCTGAGTTTTACTTCTTTCACCCCGGCATTTTGCATTTTGATAGGCAAGTGCCACTTCACCGCTGAGGCCCTTCTGCTGACCTTTAACACAGCAGGTAGCTTCAGCAGTGCAATTATCACTGTGCCTTGTGGTGTCCTGGAGGATGTCAGCATGTGCACATGTAGAAACTGGGATATCAAGGATGTAAAAAGCAGAAGAGCACATACCAGGCAAAAGAAGTCATTTGATCATGACAACCCAGTCAAGCCAAAGTCCAGGTGATGGTTATGTCAGAAATTCTTGCTTAGCCTCCTTCATGCATTTGAGTGAAAACGTCAGAGGCTACGATTAATGTGACCCCATTTTACTTTCTCTTAAACTACTGCCATTTCCAGCTCAGAAAGTTCTGCCTACTGGTTGAATAACAGGAGATCAACATACAGGAATGTGATTTATCTACTTGATGCATAGTTATTAAGTTTGATCCCATTTTCCAGTTTCACCACTGAAAGTGGAAACCTTACATGGGTCATTGTTTCCGAATGTGGATGCCTAAAGCATAAATAAAAGTCAGGGTGTTCATCCTTATTTTATAGAACTACCTGGTATGAGAAAACCCCCAGGATTTTACTTTCAATAACAAGACAACACCAATAATACAAGTCTCAGTGAGCTATTACTATACCATGTCCAGCAAAGAGCAATCAGTGTGCATTAATACAAGTAGAAGATGGGTCATCCACAAAAAGTTAAGGAAAAGTGACATAAATGTCTCACATACTATAGTTTTGCTGTTGCAAAACTACAATAACTAGATATTACTGGTGCTGAGGAACTGCTCTCAAAATTTGCTAGAACTGAAAATGCTGTTTATGACAGAAGCATATGTGTTATATGATACTTTTGCCTTTGCAAATATAATTCAAAAAGCTTAGGGGTGTCTTCTTTAATTAGTAGCACCCTTTAGAAGCACCCTTGATACACCATCTTTGCTTTTGCTTTCCTTATCATCATTATTTCTCATTTCTTCACTTGGTGGCTGTTGTTCACCTTCCTAAGTTACATCCCCCCTCCATCTTCTTCCTTTTATCTCTTCAAGCAAAAAAAAAAAAAAAAAAACAGAGCTCTGTTCACTTTTTTTTCTTCCCAAGACAAGTTCATCTTTCTTCAACATACTGCAGGAGAACAGCTTATGCTGATTTTCCTGCTTAAATATTATTTTTCATAGTTTCTCTGTTTATTTTTCCAAATGTGCTAAGAGACCTCCCAATGAGATCTTCTTCTCTCTTCATAATCTTCCCCTTAAGAATCTGAATGTTGCTAATATCTCATGGGTAAAATTCAGCCACTGTGTCCACATCAAGTCAAACTGAATTTACTCCATGCTCTGCAGCTGTTCCATTGTCTCCTTATTACAACACATGATTCTGTTTGTTTTATTTATTTATCATTTCTAAGTACCAGGCTTTCTGGCAAAATGTTGCCAGCTGGAAGTTACATGGAAAATGTTTAGTACAGCTTTAACACATGCTCCAGAGTATGTGTACACTCATTTCATTCTTGGTAAATCAGCATTTAGGGAATATGGGGAAATAGACTGTGAAATGCCATCAGCTTGTCCTGAGCTATGGTGCTATTTAATAAAATCTCTAGCAAATTCAAAATGCAGAAACACTTCTGAGTCTTTAATGCATGCATTTTCTCCTCCCTGAGCTATCAATATCAAAAGCATCTTAAGAAACTATGTCAATGAAAAATGAAGGAAAATAAATAGAAAAAAAATTAATAGGTATTTCTGATGAATAAGTATCATCCCTGACTGTGCTAAATTGCATTTCTAATCTCTTTTTTTTTTGGGCATTTATTAGCACTTATTTCCCTCAGTTAAATAAGAATGACATGTTATAAATAACGTTTATGCCTCTAGGAGTTTATGTAGAGGATCTTTTGGTTTTCTGCAGCTTTTGTCTCATTCAGAATTAACTAAAGTTCTCTGTTGACAAGGTCTAAAATACAGAAATAAGGAATAAAACTATCAGTGTCTGTGTGAAGATCCTCAGTTTTTGAGGTATGGGGAGTTACTGCAGAGGGAGTCTCACAGATGCCCTCATCATTGCTTGGTGCAACAAGAGTTCAAGTTTCAATGTCTGCTGCCATGTCCCCATATCAGTCCAACAGAGATCTTCCAAAGCACATTACACAAGCCCATTAAGAGTAGACACATCTTCCTAGACAAAGTCCTCACACTTAGGTTGAATTCCCACCTGTGAATCACAAAAATACAGGTTTTGGTACCAACCTCAATTTTGAATACTTTTACAGGCATGTCTACTTTCATGTATCTGTCATTAAGACTTGGAAACAAACAGCATAAAAGCATAAAATGCTGGTGAATATTAAGATCTTTTCACTACTAATTTCCACTTGATTTTTCTGAATTTTCTGGATTGCTATGTAATATATACTGATATTTGATAATGATGAACTACAACATAGTTCCACTTCTTCTTCAGAAGGAATTAATTTCCATACCATTTCTCAGTAATAACTCTGTCCACCAGAATCCATTCAGACATAAACACAGCTTATTATTTGTGATAGTTTGGATCCTCACTGTTTATACAAATCTGAATAAAAATTGTAACAAATGTCACTTACCTATGCACTGGGGATTAAAGTCCACTACACTCCAAATCTGTGAGTCCAAATAAGAAACGGAATTAAAATAAATGTAATATATTCATTTCTGGAACTATCTCAATATACGTCTGATACATCACTTCAACTGAATTGATATTTACATTTCATATTTTTCTTCTTCTCTCTCTCCAGCCTTCCTCAACATTGACACCAGTGATTTAAGGAAGATTATAGAAGAGCAATATGGAGCCGAAGAACTCAGGAAGAAAACAAAACATGGAGTGTTTCAAATGTTTATAAGCCAAAAATGGCCATTCTAACACACAAACTAATTTCTAGTTACCTACATAATGATCAGTATGTTGGTGAATGTTCAAGACAGTTTGAATCAATCCACAGAAGAATTCATAACAACATGCATAACTAATCAACATGAAAAAAAAATTTAAATATCATCTCCGGCTTCAGACTTCTCATGTCAAGCCATCACAAAGGGTAATTTTGTTACTTTTAAACCTCAAAATGTGACATAACTTGAAAATGACAGTAAGTTGTGACAAAAGTCCTCTAGAAAAAAAAAAAAAGTAAACATGAAAACTGCTGTCTTTTGCCTCTTAAAATCCCCAGCATTTTTTCTTGAAAGAATCTGAAATAACTACTCTCATTTCTATATTACATTAAGCTATGGTTTTCACAACATAAGAAAGATATTAAACTATTAGGGAACATCCAAAGGAGAGCAGAAAAAGGGTGAAGGGCCTTGAGGGGAAGCCGTGTGAGGAGAGGCTGAGATCACTTGGCCTGTTCAGCCTGGGGGTGCCCTCATGGCAGTTTCAGCTCCCTCATGAGGGGAAGAGGAGGGGCAGACACTGATCTCTTCCCTGTGGTGACCAGTGAGAGAACTTGAAGGCGTGGCCTGAAGTTGTGTCAGGAAGGTTTAGGTTGGATGTTAAAAAGAAGGTTCTTCACCCAGGGAGTGCTTGGACTTTGGCGCGGACTCCCCTGGGAAGTGGTCACAGCACCAGCCTGAGAGAGCTGAAGAAGCATTTTGACAACGCTCTCAGGTACATGGTGTGACTTTGGGGACGTACTGTGCAGGGCCAGGAAGTGGACTTGATGATCCTTGTTGGTCTCTTCCAGTTCACCATACTCTCTGATTTTGTGAAGTGTCTTTGGAAGAGCACTCGTTTCCATATTTGCTTTCAGGTTATGCACCAGTAGTACAATATTCATCTGGAGCACCACCTATGCATCTTTGAACACAGAGACAGATAATAGTGTTAGCTGTCCCTCAAGGCATTTATTTTTACTAGCTGGTCTCTGGAACAAGACTAAGATTCTATATGAAAAATGTGGGAGGGGGATTTAGCAAGCAGGACTGCGAATTTTACCATGAATTTAGCAGCAAGCGCTGATGGCCGCACAGTACCTGGATAATCGTTACACAGATGATAACCAGGTAGAAATTTTCCTTCAAAATTAACAACAGCCTCAAAAATGTGGTTGTTAGCCACAGAGGCCTATTTGGATTGAATCAACAGCAAACTTCAATAGGAGTAAATCACAAAAACAATATTCTGCTGAAGCAAATTTCCTGTATGACAGCACTTTCTGAAATAACAAGCTGTGCTGGTCAATGCATCAACAGCTCTTTATAATAATAATTAATAATAATGACAATAACAAGAACAGTAATAATAATACATCCTGTATGTAGAATATTAAAGAAACTCAACATTTAATTTAAATGGTGAATAAACCTGCAATCCAGCAAGGGTTGTTCTCTTAATGCCTGATCCTGTGTGGGGCTGACAAAGATCACTGTCAATTACCATCACAGAGAGCTTCTTGTGCTGCAGATCAGCCAGGCTGGCAGGGAAAACTCTGCAGTGCTAGGAGGAAAAAATTTTGAGAAGGAAGTTCAGATTCAAAGTGAGACCTGTGTGTCTTAGGAACTGATTCTGCAAATACTGGTTCATAGCAAAGAGCTGCACAGGCAGCCAATGTAAGCAATGCCATTTGAAATGATCTTTCAACATGCCCAGTTTTATGTCTATTTTCCTAGAGCTATGGATTTTTTTAAATAGTATTTTTAATATTTTTCCTTAAAAATTAATTTGTCAAAAGAATAAAGAACATGCATTTATATCTGTATTTGAACAATTTCTAAAAGTCATCTTTAAAATTAATCCCCTGATAATCAGACAAGTTTGGATGTTTTGTTCTGTTTTTTTCCTAATTGCATTTGCAAAGCATTTTAAGAATTGGCTTAACATTTTATATGCGCTGATATTAGATCAAAATGGAGGCATTTATGCCGCATGCATTGTAAATCAAATACTTCCTTATTTGATATGAGTTTCCTTAACAAACTCATATAAAAGACAAAACAGTCAAATAACTGAGCCTTAGTTATGAAACACTGTAGTTGCATGTTCTCATAACATAAACATTTACAGTAACTGGGTTATTCACAGATGAAAATCAAATCCATTTCAGTTCAGATAATCATTCTGCATTAGAAAAATGAATAAATTAAAAGTATGCTCCAGCAATTTACTCTTCCCAAGCAGCTATCCTGCACGCTCTGCAGAGGATGTCAAAACCTGCTGATATCTAGCAGAGTCAACTCCCAAGTTTGTGTATCCCGGTCCATTCTACCTTTCCATCAGGCAGTACATGTGGAAATGGAAAAATAGCTCTCTAATTAATCAAAGTCAGATCTGCCTGAACGCCTGGAGTTGCTGCTGATCCTTGTCCCAGCTTCTACCATGTTCTCTCTCTATGTTTTTTACCTTGAAAACTTCTGCTCTGAGCTGGGAATGCCTGAAGGGCTTGCACGGTAAGTCAATGTGAAATTATCTCAGCAGGAAGAAGTTGCTTTTCAGCTTAAATGATTTAAGGCAGCAATTTTTCACACTCTCAAACTCTGACAAACGCACAGATTGCCTCTCATGTTTGACTTCAAAATATTCAAAGAAAAGCTATTTTTATTAAAAACACTCTAGAGAAAATTGTATGTCACTTGTTCTCTGATATAACTTCATTTCTCCTGACAGTGACAATTTTCACCTCAGTACAATTTCTTTATTTTTTTCCAAAGCTAATTCTGCTTAATATTAGTATTTATACAAACTCATATCAACTTGTCTCTGTGAAATGTTCAGGGGTGTCAGGTAAATGTTGCTCACTGTCAGTCATCTTCTTTGGTGCTCAAAATGATCAATAGATTAAAAACTACAGCTACTTACTTAAGATATTATTGTTTTATTTGTAAGGAAGAACTTAACAAATGTTTGATCGTTTTATTCAACAGAGCTGTGTCTGAAAACTATGAGGACCTGAAAACTTGAAGGCAAGGTCTGCTGTAGATTTTTAAAACTTTGTATGAGTAAGTCTATTTGTTCTGTGTCTTTAAGCAAAGCAGGTAAAACAGTGAATGTTTTGTCTAACACTGCTTACCTCTTAAGAAGATTACTTGAGATGTCATATTGCAGTGAAACACCACGTTGGCTTTATTATGAATGCTACAGTGCAGAAACATCACATTATAATCACTTCAAACAAGAAATATATTCTGCATATTTTCATCTGTGTTTATAATTCCACTAAACCTCAGCAGAATCAAACTCAGTAAGGACACAAATGACAGAAGGTTTAATGTTCCCAAGACTGTTGAAATCTGGGAACATTGATTTATGGCAGAATTGTTAGTATGTATGTTACTTGTGGCCTGGGACCCCAAAGCATATCTTTTGGCCTTATCACTTTGCCAGGAGAAAAAGTAACCACTGACATGTGCATGTCCACAAATAATTCTAAGGGAATTTGTAAAGTGAAATTTCATAAAATGTTGTACTGCAGAAGGAAAAGATTTATGGATGCAATGTGTCCATTTAGAACATTTGTGTACTGACAGGCACAATAAGCTTTGCTTTGCCATACCCTCAGACTATTACAAATGTTTCTTTTTCCCTCTGACAGAGATTCAGCTTCCAAACTAACCTGCATATATTTTAATTTCATTGATACATATGTCATAGCAATTAAGGGAGGATTTACATTGTAGCCTTCTATTGTACACAGCTCTAGGTCAAATGTAGTACATCAAAGATGGACGTACATTTCATAAATTCCAGAGTTTCAGCAATACCATACATAGCCATTCAGCACAGGCTTAACACTGTGAGAGGAATAAGAGCAGTTTTTGTTCCTGTGAGCTCTGTCAGCATCACTCCTCTGTTGGCAGCAGCAGAGGTCAGTGATTTTGGCCATTCAGTTCACATTATCTTAACCTGGACCGAGTTTAGGTGACAAACATGACAAATCTCGGCAGCAATTTAAAATAAAGCATAGATAGAGGTTAAATTTAGCCCTTCAGATTAAAGTTGAATTGTTGCTATGAGAAATGCCTTATTCTACAGAGTAAGGTAGATAGATTTTGCATATTGATTATCAAAAATATTAATTTCTTCATAGTTAAAATACACTACCTAAGGATATAAGTAAGTACCAGATACCTAAGAAATTACAGCTGGACTTTCCTATTTTAAGAATGTAGCATTCAGTGTATTTCAACAAATATTTTTTCCTTGTTTCTCAGAACAGTTTTTAGAGTGTATTTGTAGTTTTTTAGTGAAAGCTATATAGTAAGTGCCGTAAATTATACATTTCTGCAATGATCATTTGAACTAGATTTCTGTTCTTGTAACATTTAGATAATAACCAATTAGAGAATACATTTTCCTCTTATAAATACTAAAAATTTTATTTCCTTTTTCCTTGAAAATGTGATAGAATTAATATTAAGCAGTCATTTAAAAACACATACTATCAAAATTAATGTTAAATTGAAGATATTCCTTGCCTTAGACATTTAAATTTAATGACTATTTAAGGGGAAAACAAACACTTTTTATCATGTTATTCATTAGACAATTATTTGATTTTGCACAGTTGTAACTATTGCCAATTAGACTGCTTGTATTAAAAGACACTCTAGTTGGGATGTTCCCTGAAGTATATATTTCACCATATTCTTACTAATGAAAAGTTTAGATGACAGAATACATTATGCAAAAGTTCGAGCTTTATGCCTACTTTCCTTTATTCATTCACACATAGAATATGTACTTTATTATGTTAATCAAAATGCTACATAAGTCTGCTTTTTCTGACTAATGTATCGCAATTCAATTTTGCTTCGATAGAACACTGCAAGCAATTACATCTATTTCATCCACAGAAACTCATCCCTCTGTCTCTTCCTTTCCCTCTTTCTTTGTCTTTTTAAATGTTGTATTGACTTATGGTATGTGAGCTGTTAAAATCATGCAGACTTACTAAGATCTTCATTTACAAATGGAAACTGAAGCAGAAAACTTCTGACTTTTTAAATCCCTGATATTTAAATTGCATTTTCATGTGTATAGAAATAGTTCAGTTAACACCATTTTAAGTAATCCTTTAGTTCAACCTATGTCTTTCTAGTCTAAACATTTTTTTTTATTTCTCCAAAGTTTATCTGGACTTTTTCAATATGATGTATGTCAAGGAATCAGCCTAAGTGATAAAAGCAGGAAGGGAAAGTCTGCATCAGTGAGTATTTATATTGGCAAGAACTGACAATTTTATAAAAGAAAAACAAACACCAAAGCTGTTCATTCCTGAAATGAAGTCAACTTCACTTCATTTCTCTTAGGAAAACATCATCACATGAAATGATATAAATCAGTATTGATATCAGTAAGCTTCAACCTAGAAGAGACAAATGCACTCTGCAGCACAGTAATTCAATGGCTCCGAGTCAAGTTTACTGTTGTCTCGTTTCTACTAATCATTGTAAAAATTCCCTGTGAAATAATTATCCCTAAAACAATCAAGACAGTATATCTCTATAAAGGAGAGGATCGATTTAACAACAAACTCTAGATTTATCTGTATTGATTAGAGGGCATTCAGTGTAATTTTAGTGAATTATGTTTGGCTTTCATTTCCCAGTAGAAATTTTTCTTGTGATGATCAAAAGGTAAATTACAAACTACTACATGTCTTTTGTGTGCCACCTACATAACATCCCACTATTACTTTTCAAAGAAACATCAATGGAAGAAAGGAAAAAAATATTGGGGATTTTTTATACAGGATATCTTACTATAAAAATCATATGACTGAGTTTATAGCACTTACCTAAGAGCCTGATGTCATCTTCTCAATTCATTAATACAGAAATCAGGACTGCACTAAAGAGTCTGTGCTAAAGGAACAAATCCAAGATCATCTTATGAGAATAGAATTAGAAAGATTAAGAAAGTAATATGATTTTTCTTCTTAAATAGGAGTAATTTCAAAGCAGCTGTTAACACTTTCATGTCTGAAACTTCCTTACTGGCACGAGGGAGAACTAAAGGAATCAGACAGATTCAAAGACAATTTAATGTAGCTGTAAGTCTGACACTGCTGCTGATACAATTTAATTGAGTACTAATTAGAACTAAGAAGGCTAGTTATTTTGTCAACCGCACATGTGTTAGTTCCAGTCATTTTTAATCCAAAGTAACAAAGAGAAAGAGTCTAGCTTACTTTGTTTAGTTAATAACATTAGGCCAGAAGGATCACCTAGTCATTTCATGTTACCCAATACATTGCTAATATAAATAATGTTTAATTACAGTGACTACTCGCTCCCATGAAATGACCAATTAGAACATTTGCTGATTCTACATGTTGATTGTTAGACACATTTCCACAGGCTTTCTGTGTGTTGTATTCATAAATTCTACCCCAGCTGGTAGGAAGCATAAGAGCAGAATATGAGAGGAAAAAGTTTATAAGCAGCACAAAGGACATTTAAATTCTGAGAGAGAGTTTCCATGCAAAAATATATAAAATTAAAATATACTTTTTAGTATTCCCTAAGAGTATGTAATATTGCACATTTATATGCTATTCTTGCTGAATCCAGCAGATCATGTGGTGTGTTCAAGACTCATATGATAAAGAAAGCATGTGTTAGCATTTTAATATTTAGACAAACAAATAGAGAGTGATTTGAATTCACTTACAAAGCTGATTTATCTATAATCTGTACCTGGTATGAATTATGCCAGAGTAGTGTCTTATTTATTTTTGTTACTTTACTGATGAGTCAGTAACTGTCCCCTGAAATATTAGTCCAGCACATACCGATGTTTTGTAAAGTAGCAAAATCTGGCAATAATATTGACAGCATGTGTAAACTGAAATTCAAATCAAAATAGAAAAATACAATAAATGAGAACAAACTCTTCCTTGTCTAAAGAAAAATTGCTGACACTGTAAAAATTGCTTTTTAATGATTGAATTATTATCCCTTAAGTAATTATCCTGAAAAATTTTCTAGTTATGTTAAAGTAAATAACAGTACATCAGTGTGTGTATTGCCAAATCTAATTAATGCAAAGTAGTAGAAATACTGGAAACAATGGGACACAGCTATCGAGACAACTTATATAAAGGAAATTAATTTACAAGGATTGCAATCAATGCATATATGACAGCCAAATAAGAATTGGATACTGAAAAAGTATCTGGAAGTATTGGTGTTATCAATTGCTCTGCAGGTGTCTGAAATGCCTGGGTGCTGCACATGTCAGTGCAAAGACTCAATCCTTCTCTCTCTTCAGTGAGTTCAAAAGTTGCCACTCAGGTCAGTGTGATAGTGTCAGGTGCTTTTCTTATTCTTCTTAGGCAATGCCCCAAACAATATTAATCTACTTACATGAATTTTTTTCCTTTGAATAAAAGGCAGCATGATAATCTGCATGTCTGACCACAAGAATTTGAGAGAATTAAAATGTAGCTTAAAACACACGTCATGTAAATAATTACAATTTACTAAAAGATAAAACAAAAAAATGACAAATGTTCTCTTAAATTAATTGGTGTACACTGAATGTGTGCTACATTGTCTTGTGCGGGATATTTTAAAATGAAATATATTATAAACTTTGTCTTATTGCAATTAGATTAATAAAAGCAAGTAATTAAAAGACTCCTACTTTTTTTTTTCTAGAAAAAAAGAAGAGCTAGAAATTATTCAACTATCTGGAAAAGAATCAAAGCTTTTATATAGAAAACAATTCCTTGAGCTGAATTTCAATTAATCAATAAGATGGTTATTTTTCAGTAGCTAATAATTGTCTTTATATAAACTGAAAATATTGTTTGGGATGATTAATATACAATGCCACATAATGCATTTGGGAGTGTCAATGCATAATTCTTAGTTCTAATGTTATTATGTAATTGAGAGAACATGTTCATTTGCCCTAATAACTACTAAGATGCACTTAATAAAATGAAATGTAATAATACTTGTAATTTAATCTATTCATGGAAGTAATTTTAAAAGTCTAGCATTCTCCTTAATGTGGATAGCATTCATAATTTATAAAGTGTTGTGATGCAGAATTGACAATGCCATTGTTTTTTACACTTTGAGATGAATCTGCAGGCTTCATTATCTGCATACCAACCTCAGGATTATCAAGGGCAAACAAAAGATAATTAACACCAGAAACTGGCAAATGCAGGAGATACTGAGTGAGGTTTTTCATTTAATGTAGAACCTTTGAAAACTGGGAAATGGCATAACAGTTCAAAATCTTTTTTTTTTTTTCTTTTTGCAGAAAACTATTCCAGTATGTTTTCTTTCCTACATTTTAAATATCATGGTTTTTGCTATAAAATTATATTGGCATGTTCAGCCTTGGATACTTTCGGTAAATGAATGTGTTCAGATGGGTATTTTTTCCAAAGTACTAAGTGTTCATTTTCTGCTGTGTTTTTTTCATCTAGAACAGTAGATGGGTAATTATGGTATATATTTCCAAATTCTATAGTTTTACTTCCCCACAGCAGATCTGTAAATAAATCACTTAACTTCTCCTTGCCTCATTGTATCATTCTCTAAGGATGAAAACTTCTACTACACAAATTTGATTAATGAATAAGATGTATTTTTATGTTAATAGTTTGTAGGAAAAAGTATGTGAGACTGCCTTGGGCATTTTTATATGTACTCGCAGCAGAACAATAAAGGTTTACTAAATGCTGATATAGGTCCGAGAGAGAATATGAGAATATAAGAATCACTGACATGTTTTTTTGTTTTTTGAACAAGTCTTGACTATGATTCTGCAGTGCACTCAAAAATATTTGCCACATAACTAGTAATTTCAGAAATTAACCATTGAAGATCCTCCACAAAGAGAATCTTTTGAATGCAAGGCAAAGAAACATTATGTGGTTAGACTCTAATCTGTGAATGAACACGCTTCTACAAAAGGTTCAGGAAAAGTCATTTTACAAATGGAAATGCAGGACAGTGACATTCAGAGTTTTACATAACTTATAGATTTTGATGGCAGTCTAACTCCCCACGTGTTGCTTACATAAGTTCTTATTACAGGGGAATGTGCTTATTAACTTAAGAGCTATCCATGAAAGATTCAAACATTTGTGTATAAAAAACTTCATGTACTATCATACCTTTACAATTCAGAACTGCAATGCCTTTTAAGTAACTAATCTAAAATGAAATAAAACCAGTAGGAATTTGTTTTCCACCCAGCACAGTGTGCTGAGAGCACTCTATACAGGAATGATGGTTACACTCCAAGATTCAAGCTGCAGGATAACTTGATGAGTCTTGTTCTCTTCCAGAAGGTCTGGTGCCAGTTATAATGAAGGTTCCTTAATTATGAGGATTGTCTCTTATTCCTGCTTACCAAAACTCTTGGCCCCAGTTCATCCTGGACAGTGACGGGCACCAGAAGGTGCATGGGACAGGGAAACTTGTATGAGCACACTGGCCCCCCAGAGACATGGAGAGGCTGAGACCAAGGGCTTTCTCCACATCCTTGGACATCCAGACAAGTATTAAAGTGCCTGAAATCCCACAGCAACTGTGTGGTTGGTGATCAGTTCAAACGAGGGAGCAGCATGCCCTTGGGATCAGCAGGGCATGTGGTACCCCGGGGTGTGTCAAGCACAGCATCCTTAACAGCAGGAAAAGAGAGGCTGTCTCACTAGGCTCAGCCTCACCTCAAGTGCTCTGCACTCTTTTGGACAGCATAATACATTATAATCAGTCCAAAGGAGGGCAAAAAATATGCCAAAGGGACTAGAGGGCATGACTTATGAAGAGCAGATGAGGCTATTTTGTTTATTCAGCTCAGAGGAGAGGAGGGTGCAGAGTGATCTCATTGCTGAATACAACCTCCTCATGAGGGGGAGCAGAGAGGGAGGAATTGATTTCTTTTTCCTGGGGTCCAGTGATGAAATGCATTAAAGCTACATAAGGGGAAATTTAAAGTGGATATCATGAGAGGGTGGTCAAAGACTGGAACAAGTTCTTGAAGAGCTTGGTCATGGTCCAAAGGCTCTAGTTGGTGTTCAAAAAATGTTTGAATGATGCTCAGCTTCATGGTTTATTTTTTTTTTATGTGTTTTAACTTTTAGGTTGCCCTTTGTGGAGGCAGGATTTGGGAGCAATGATCCTTATGGGTGCCTCCCATCTCTAGGAATGTGTGATTCTGTGTACTGGGACTCTCAGGCACTGAGCTGTCATTCTTTGACTAGTTCTCATTCTAGTTTCTAGATACCTCTGAAAATAGAGCTCCAAACTTTTCCCATGCTCAGCGGGAAGCTTTGAAATGTAGGAAAAATGAAGAATCAAGATGCTAAAAGTCCTAAGTGTTATGGTAATCTAAAAATATTTTTGTTAAAATTCATTTTTTGAGGTTTCAGTTCTGCAAATATTTGTAGAAAAGGTTTTTAATCTAAGGTCTTTAAATTAAATATAAAATGGCTGGAAAAGAGACCACGTCCCTTTGAGAGAATATCAGTTCACTCACATCAATTTATTTATTTAAAAGCCCTCATCCTTTCATTGAATTCATCTTCTATTTAACTCCTCCTGAAGGAAAATGAGGTATATCTTCAACTAGCTGGACATTACTGTAAATACATTTTATGGATTTAGGATACCGTTCTTAATTAAACACAGGAAAACCCAATCAAAGTATGTGCAGCTTGATTACCAGGTGCCACAGTAAAAAACACACCATGTCAGATGGGGTAGTGGGCAGTGGTGGGCTCTGTTACAGTCACTGCTCCCCATGAACACACCCCTGCCCCCTGAAGCAGCCTCTGTTTATGAAGTTCAGAGGACACACAGAGTAGATAATGTGGACCTTCTCCATTACAGAGATTTTTTGTAAATTCTGACTTTCGTGCTTTATCCTTCCAACTTATACTAGGACTACCAGTAATAAAAAGCCAATAAAATAATAGTAATAACAATAATGATGGAACCTGTTTGCTAATCTTCACATATGATTTATGCTATAATTTGGAGTCGGTTACATTCATTTCTGCAAATACCAGGATACTAAAGCATTAGAATACACATTCAGGAAGGACTTATATGCATCTTACTATGACAGATCCAAATCTATATTCCCTGTATGGATGAAAACTTCAGGGTGACAGTGCTTCAACAGGACTAAAGGAGCTTCCACAAAGAATGCACCCATGGAAAGAACAACTTTCACCTGGTATATGAGGGATGATGAGCTCCTTATAGGTCTATACATCTAGCAATTTTTTGAGAATTCTTGGAAAAAGGCAGAGAAGGTTTGAGAAGATTGGCAATAAATCCTTAAATTTAAAATTAACAACAAATTAACTCCTATCAAAAGGACTAGATGTATCATACACTGGATACAGGTTGATTTTTCTCCCTTACAGGTATATTTATGAAAGCACATTCACCACAAAATGTGCACCCCCAAATTTACTGCCTGAGGATGAAATAATAGTAGGTGATAACTCTTCCAAATAACCCCTGCCTTTGTGCTACATTTAAACACAGTGATCACCCTCCAGCATTAAACCAATAAGGAGTTTTCTATTTCGAGTTGTACTATATATGGTAAGGAAGTACCAAATCTCAACATTACCCCCTAAAATTCAACTTCTGTTTGCAGTGATTAGAAGGATGATGAATAGAGTGTCAAAGTTTTTCAGCATCTCAGGAGTCCAAACTAACACCTGCAGAATCCAAACAATGTGGAAATTATTAGAGGTTTGCACCATTGTGCCCTCAAGATGCTGAGTGCTTTCTTGGTTGGACAGTTGCTCAGTGCTATCTTGTGGCTGCTTAAGAAACCCTTCAGATGCTCCTTTCTGTCTTTAGTTTTGAGATCCTTCTTAGAACACTTCTGTAGCGTGGGACCATCTTCACTATTTGGTCCCGCTTGTGTTGCAATTAACAGCTGACGAGAGTCAAAAAGGAAGGGGTACTTTTTTCTTTTATTATCCTGCATGAGATTATGCTTCTGGTTCTTCAGTGGTAGGACTTACTGCTTGACTAATTGCAATGTGTGCCAGATTTCCAAAACTGCCTACCAAATGGCCATAACTGCCAAATATATGCAGAAACTGCAGGAGCAAAGAAATGGGTAGGTAATCTGCCTGTATGTGCACTTACAGTAGCAGTTGTTCATACACTTTGCATGAATGTAGTTTTATGTATGCAATTATGGAAATCAAAGCCTAAGCTTGTACTGACAAACGTAGATACTTCCCTAACTGAAAGTAATGCTAGCTCTACACTCTGCTTCCAGCTGACTGAAGAGCTTTGAAACCTCTTTTGCTACATTGATTCTTCTAGCTGTCCATGCACACTGTGTCATATAATATTATTCAATTGATCTACAGTTGCAGGGGCCAAAGTGGATCTCTAGAGAGAGGGAGAATAATTGTCCACATTTATCAGTCATGTCAGATAAATGTCTATAACTCAGGGCAAACTCTTGTGAGTAGAACTGGAGAAAGGAGTAATCTGGAACTCTTTTGAGTATCTCATTGATGTGAGAATAGACTAAAGAAGCCCTTGTTTGGTGGTCCAATTGTTCAGTGAACACGTACTGTCAAAGTTACTGAAGCATACCCATTAATCTGCATGCTACATGCTGAATAAAGGGATGAAAAATGCTCAATTCAAGCCACAAAATGACCTATTTGAGTTACAGCTGGGGGGTTTTTTAATCAGCTGTGGACTGCTAGAACATATTTTGTGTCCAAAAATTCTCAATCAACACTTTTATGGAATGATTTTCTTGTATGTGTGCATTTGGGCTGAAATCTGAAAGTGAATATAAAGTCTGAATAATGCAGCTACTAGTTGTGTACTGATTCTGTCAAATAAGGAAAGCTTGATTTTTTCTATGGACTCAAACCAAATTTTGACCCTGGGAAAATAGGGTTTGCTTGTGCCAAACATGATGTCTAAATACCTTTGACATAGAGAAAGTAATTCAGTCATTCATACTTGTGAGTTAGTTTCAAAAAGAATGGAAAGCATTAACTCACCTCTCAAGAAAACAGGGATGGATATCAAGTTTTATATGACGGGTAATTATTTTATTACATTGTTACATAACATTTCATTACATCGACACGTCACATTACAGTGCTTCCCCACAACTACGTGGGGGGGGGGGTGAAGGCAAAAAGCCCTAAAGGTCACCATGTCACTTAGTTTAATAATTCTCAGTTTCTTTAAAAAACTTCCCTTTCAAGTAGATAAGCAATGGAAGTTGTACTGCAAATTTAGCTGGGTTAATTCTAGTGCCAGTGGCTCAAAGATGATATGGCAGTTAGTGCCTTTAAAGAATCCAGGCTGAATATCTCATGTTCAAGTATTTGTGACTAAATAAAATAACAGACCTGAGGATGAAGGTATCTACCAATTCTAGGAGGATCAAGGAGGACAAGTTCCTAACAGTTTGTTAAGAACACTGGTT
>NC_133822.1:58740749-58765749 GCF_047830755.1 Zonotrichia albicollis | reverse complement strand
CAAGCTTCTGAAGTTTTAATATGTATTTCATCAGTTTTAAAAGAACATCTGTGTATACACATTCACAGATGTATGGGTTAAAAAAGAAAAAAAGGAATGAACCCATCTGGATCAAATTCTGCATATGATATCTACAGGATGTGCTAAGAGCATTTGATTTTTACTTAGGCAGGCAAAGTATGGATCAGCTATCTTTAAATTCTGGACAAAACATAACTATTCTATTCAATACCTTATTAGCCCCTTATTCCTGTGCAGTTTTTTTCTAAGCATTTCTTGCAATTTACCTTGAATTAAAGCAGAATAGCTTTAATTAAACTAAAAACAAATAAAAATAACCTTACAAATAGATACAAAAACAAAGGGTTTTTTTTTGTTGCAAGAGATAAATGAAGATCCTAATTTACAAAATGAAATACGGCACAGCATGACTAGTCTCACTGCACATTTAGATTGTTCTTCATGAATAGAGTACACAGAATATACTAAACAAATATTTAGCAGTCAGGTCCAACACATGGCTTCCTTACAGCTAGTATACTATACAGAGTGTACTATCCAAGGACTACTGGATCACTATCTGGGTTTGTATCCAACGTGCCACTACACAGTAATTGATAAAATAATAAACCCCAAGACATACTGACTGATTCTCCTTGCAAAGTTAACCCTGCTGTAATGATTAAAAAAGAAATGGAACCTAATCTCCTATGTCTCTCTGCTGTGTTTCTAGCAGACACCCGAGGTTTGAAAGCACCACAGGGTGATCTGAGGTCATGCAGTATCTACTGTGGTGCAGAACTTGCTGAATTTGAAAACAACGATTAGGACCCACAGGCAACAAGGTGCTTCAGTCTCCATCTGCATTTAACTATATTTGTTCTTATTTGTGTGGTAGCTGTGTTGCAGAGGAACATGAGGTCATTTAGAAATTACTTTTATCGCTGAAAAACGTTTGAACAATGTCTTCTGAAAGAGGGAGAAAAACAATTCATCCCTTTTTAAGGCAATACAAGTAATTATGTGCCTTGAGATTTAAGGTCCTTTCATGAGATTTGTTTTTCACTTAGTATCTTCTCTCAAACATTTGTAAGTGTTGAAGAGAACTTCTGAACTCCATTAAGCTTCAGATTTCAGATATTTTCTTCAGAACTGTAAGTGACAAAGTTTTTTATGCAAGTCTTCAGTGATTTTTAATCATGCTATAGTGCCACAATAATTTTCTCCAGATGCTGTAACATTACCATCACAATATTCTTTTCCCTTTGCTGCTCCCAAGAAATTGCATTTTGTGCACTGTTATACCTAATATTTTACAGGAGGATGGTGAGACACTGAAACAGATTGCCCAGAGAAGTGTGGATGCCAATCCCTGAAATTTTTCAAAATCAGGCTGGATGGGGCTTTCTTCAATTCAATGAAGGGTATCCCTGTCCATGGCAGGGAGGGTGGAGTACACGATCTTTAAATGTCCCTTCCATTCCAAATCATTCTATGATTCATTGCTATGCTTTTGTTTCCATGCTTAAGAAGTTCTAACTACAGAATTTTTCCCCAAATGCATTCATTCCTTTAAGGGTGACGTCCAGGTTGCTTTATTGCACTTCAGTGGTTGGAGTGCAGCCACTGTAGAAACAGACAGGATAACAAGAAATAGCCATTAAAAATTCACTACACATTAAGATATTAGTTCCTCTTGTATTGTAATTTTTTAGTATTGAGGACCACATTTTTGCAAGGACAGTTCAAAGATTAATTTGATGACTAATCTGTGGAAGGATTAATATCTTAAAGGGCTAATCATGAATAATTTTTTTTTTCAACTATACTCTCCTACAGATTAACAGCAAATCAAGACTAAAAATCAAGCAGTTCAGATGTCCACACAGAAATAAATTTTGTAGGTTGTTCTGCCAGAAGCTTAAGAAAGCTTTCTAAGCTTTAGAAAACACTGACATACAAGCATCTCTTTCTGGAAGAGTAAATACAAGGAATAACACATTGGCTCATGAAACAAACATTTCTCTCAACTCTGGAGTTTGTTTTTCAAAATCAAAGGTTGAAAGGCAAAGTTCAGGCATGAACTTTGATAAGAGATGCATTTTATATATGTTCTAAGAAAGCAACTATACAAGATACATATGCAAACCAAAAACCTTTTCTTTTTCTTTTCCATAGGCAAAAGATTTGAAGATTTGTGTATTTACAGATAGAAATACGTTTAAATGTGATTATTTGCAAATTTTTTCACTACTATTTTGTTACACAATGGGAGCATTGTGCTAAAAACAAATTCTCATGTGAAGTATTGAGTATTTAAACATAAATTCTGAATAAATATTTCTGTATTCCATGACTCCTTATTAATATATATGCTACTCAAATTCTTAAACCCATAGCTTAATGATTTTGGACTTGTGATCAAAACTTTCTGATCTACTACATAATTGAAATCTGTATTTTAGGAAAGTTTAGCATCATTTCTTGATGAACCAATTGCGTTCAGTACTAGTCAATACTTTTTATTAATGACAATGAAGATAGAATGAAGAGCATTGTTATTAATTTCATAGATGTCAACAACTTGAGAAAACCCTGGTAGAGAATTAGGGGAAAAAAACCTGTTACATGATGAAAGACTGAAAAACTGATGTCTTAGGCTATAGAAGGAGCAACGGATCAGATGCTAGAGTTAAAAATTAGTATAGACAATGAAACAGGTTTTTGGGGGAGGCCTGGAGTCCCCATCTTTTTGGGCCTTTCCTAAATCATCCTTGGAGTTAGGTACACATCTGTGAGAAGTATGGTAAGTCCCTGCTAACTCTGGGATAATAAAGGGATGATGGAGACATCTCTTAGCAAGTACAAGTGTGACACCATGCCCAAATGTCCACATCAAAATGCCTGTCTCCTTTGAAGAAGCGCTGGCAAAATACACCTCTGCCTGAGCTCAGGGTGACAATGCAAGGTCACAAACAGAAAGCAAGGAGATGAATGCAGCAGCAGCAGCAAAAAATAGGCTAAATTAATACAAAGAACTTCTTGGTAAAGATATAAACAAATGAACATCTTCATTTCCTTCTCTACAATTGATGGATCTACAATTATAAAGAAGACTTTTCCTGTACCCCAGCACTTCCAAAATAATACTCACTGTGAGAGATGTTTTTAATATAAAAGAAGGATTCTAATATCTTGCAGATCTGCCTACTCATCTCAATACACTGCTTTTTCTTTGCTCATAGATTGCAGAACATGAAGTTCCTCTTTGTGGCTGCCTCAAACATTCATTCTTCTGCACGCTTTACAGCTTCACATGAAGATTTTCCTCTCATTCCTTGCAACTAACTGGCAAATGACAACTGCATACTGTATCCTTAAAGAAATCACCATTTCTAACATTTAACTGGAATTACTGCCAGGAGACAGGTAACAGTTGCTGGACACTTACAAAGGCCCTATGAAGACTGTAGGCTTTGGAGAAGAGCTTTGTGCTTTCAGAGGAAAAAGAAAGATAGCAGGCCAGGCAGCTGAGAGATAAGTATCTACTAGGAAGGAATGTGTAAAGTAACTTTCAAATATTTAGGGATGAAGCCAAATTCTCAAAGTCGGCAATAACTCATCCGACACAAGGTGAACTTGTCTTCTGAATTTTGCAGAAGACTGATCCTACCTAGGGAAAATGTGTTTAGTACGACAGTTATGAAAACCCTGCTAAAATGTAGACAACAGCAACAAAACAAGTGTTACATTCAACTTCTAAACAACAGAACATGCGCTGTTGCTGAGAACAACCAGATCGTATAACCAAGTACATGATTTCTTAATTAAATTGAGTTGAGCTGGTGTCAACAAGAAGAAAACATACTTGATACAATATTCTCAATTATGAATAGCACATTTTCTACAGTGGATGCACTTCACATCAACTTTAATGTAAGCAAAAAAAGCAAAACTGCAGTGGGAATTAATGACAAGGAAATATCAATAATTACAAAAATTTTCAGATTTTTTTAGTAAAATAGGACTCATTCTAGGCTTTGAATAAAAGATTCAATTAGTCTTTGGAAAACATATGAAGGCAGGCAATGCCTTTTATAACCACCAGCATTGTGTTACTACAGTAATCCTTTTCTTCTTCCAAACAAGAGATTTAACAATTTAAGTTTCCCTGTACACCTTTCATGCAAATCTATAGAAGGAAAAAGAAAAAAGAATTAGTTCATTAGTTCATTTCTCATTTGTATATGTGAAAAATAAAAAGAAAAAAAAGCAAGAAGTCCAGAGATTAATTCTGAAAGCTGCCAGGAAAATTCCAGGATTCAACCCCTCTAAGATTCCCAGTGAACAAACTCTGCAGTTCAGATCTGGGTTGACTAAATATTGTTGCCCATATCCACCTAAAATCTTTAATGTTCTGCTAAAATAATTTAAGAAAAAGTGCTGTGGGACATCACGACAGAGAGATTTAGGCAGTTAAATCAATGTAATGACTGGCAGGAAAAATACTTTGCTTTTGGCTTTGTATTGAAGTGGTGGTAGATGTTGAGAGAGAGAAGCTGACTAGGTCAATGTGCTTACTGCGAGCTTGGTAGCCAAGAATATGATTTGCAACAAGTCATGTAATTCTTTTAAGCTCTTTTGGTGCCTTTTTATTCCACTCAGGGGTTGCAATAATCAGTCCAAAATCATGAAAGGATAATCTTTTTGCTGGGTTGCAGCTGAAAGTATTTTGTATTGCTATGGAGACTTAGGCACCTAGTAACACTAGGGAGTTTTTTACTTTGGTATTCAATGGCACAAAGGGCAATAAATTACATCATGTCTTGAAGTCCCTCCCAAGCTTATTTTGTGTGAGACTTTAATTTTGATACTATTGACTCACAGCTTTCCAAGTGACTTCATATAGAAGTGTATAAAGACGACGAATTTTCTAAAACTTAGATGAAGAAAATTTTCCCAGGGGAATCTTTGGGACTGAAAAATTTCTAAGCCATATGTGTTGTGGCAAACTACATTGATTTTCTTTGAGTTTATGTTTGTCCATTAAACAAATAGAGTTTCTTAGGAGTTAAAAAAATAAACTAAATAATAAGGTAGCTCTCTAGCAACTTTAACTATTTCCCAAACCAGCTGATGTTCTATTTGATCCATTCTTCCTCACAGTTCTGTAGACAGCCTTAAGCCCACAAACATTACATCTTCAAAACCAATTGGTTAGTCTGCAGGTATTCCTTCAACTCTACTACTCACTATCACTCTTCACAATTACTGTGCCTCAGTAATGAAAAGAAAGAAACCAAATGCTTTTACGGAACTCCACTTTTCCAGTGTAACTTTTAATATCAGAAACCTGCATTTTTATTTATGTTTTTGCTTATTACCAAGAGTTGCCCTCAATTCTTTTATGTAGTGGGCACCCTGCACTACAAGTGCAATTCTTATTCAGCTACACAAAGGGTTCCAGTAAATGCTGGGAAAAGATTCACAGCTACAGAATTCTTCAAACTGCAGAAGTTTGAAAATATTTGTGTCCAAGCCAACAAGGTGAGCTACTATGCTCGTATAATTCTGTGGCCAATCTAATAATTTGTGTATGCTTTCATATTTTCATATATGAAAAAAGTTTAAAATACTTATTTTTATCTGAAGCATTTTTGCTTTCTAAAGGTTTCTTTTCATTAAGCATTTTCTAAGTTTAACATATTGAAATACATTATGTATACATTCTTTGCTGTCTCTTTCCTAATAGAGGAGAATGATTATATCCTCGGGAAGATCTATCTTGCCAATATAGCTATAGATCTGTAGGATATCCCATGGCAATATTGAAAGAAAAGCTTTCTTTTCCATTCCATTATTTCAGATTTACAATTTTTATATTTATACTTTGCTAGAAAAATGGGGACAAATCCTCAAATCCTATAATATTTTCATGTTATCTAATTCTTACTGTATTTCTAAAATTTTTTGCTATTATAAACAGTTTATTATTTTTTCTAAGTAGAAGTGAACTGTTTATTGATGTGAATATGTACAGCCACATAGGGAGATACTAATCCAAATATTGAGAAAGGAACAAAGTATTAGACGAGTAATTAAATATGCTACAACTGTCACAGAATCCATTATTATTCCTCCTTGAAGAACACTTCCCACATGTATTTATCACATATACTGAAATGATGAAGAAGTGGCATTATTTCTAGATAAAATAATGCCTATATGCAAATCTCTGGCTTTAAACAAGAAAGGGGGGAAGGTCCTGTTGTTACATACCCTTCACAGGAAGCTGAGGGTGTGCTACCTCATTTTACTAAGGAGAGAGTAAAGCTACAATATCCTGGTAGAAGAAGATCAGAAATACAATTCTAATCCTATAGAAGCACTGCACTTCAGTGGGGGTGTTTATGGATGTGCTTTATCAACCTTGCACTTTCAAATTACACCCTTACACCCTGGGCCCTCCAAGAGCCATTTTGAAAAAGAAATGGAAGTAATATCCTTTTATTTTCTGAAATGCAACACTGGAGGACTAAATATACCTTTGAAATATACTTATTTTGATATTTATCATTTTATCCATCACCAAGGATTTCAAGTCTGCCATGGTGGAGTTGGGAGTTGCATTGACTTGGCAATAGAAAATAGAGGCAACAAACAGTCCTAACTGGCAGGCACTGCTGCAGATGCTGACAGGAGATAAAAGTTCATAGGAATAGATAATTAGGCCGCTAAAGTTTGTATTCAGTTCATTGCTAGAGGAGATGGCATAAGATGGAATTAATGATCAATGGTCACAAAGTGCCTCTGGCACATCAAGAAAGGTAGGAGCAAGAATGAATGAGTTTGTGTAAGTCAATCATTGCTTTTACAACCTCTAAACAAGACTTTCCTATTTATAGTATCTGTTGATAAAATTTTAGCAGTCAGTGTAGAAGCAGCTAGTGCTCTTCATGCCCTCCAATCAACTACACTAGAATAAAAGTGAGCTAAGTCCCTTGGAGCAGGGGTAAAGAAAAATAATAATCACAAACTGCATAGTTACCAATTGCATAAAACTGGTCTTGCAAGTACAACTTTTCTTTTTCTTAATAAATTAAGAAAGATGTAAACTCAGTTGTTGTTGCATCAAGATCCATCCCTTTTGTGAGCACCTGATATGACTTTACTATTATCTGTAAAACAAAATCCAGATCATCTTTCCCCTTACACCTGATTGCTAAAATTGCCACATTGCTTCTGCCCAGTCTCTCAGTGGTTGTTTTAAAGAACACTCATGCTAGGATCACTGGTAATGCAGTTTAAGGGCGCCAGAGTATCTCTAGGCAAACCTGCTGCCTAAAAAAGGCACAGACAGAAGGTCACAACAGATGGGTTGGAATTTTATCTGGTCACGTTTGGAAAAGCTTAGAGGATATGGACTATACAACTTGCTTGTCAACAGCCCCATCCACTGCCTCACTGTCCTCATGAGGAAAGAGGACATATATCCATATTTCTTTATGTCCAGTCTGAAACATTCATTTTAACTTATGCCCTCTGTCTCTCATTCTACCACCAAAATAATGAGCCTGCTTCCATCTTTTTGCTTATCTTCCTATAGGTACTGAGAGTCAGGTCTCCTCAAAGCCTCCTCTTCTCCAGGCTGACCTAGTTCAGCTCTCTCTAGCTCTCCCCAGAAGGCGACTGCTTCTTCTTCTGACCCTGTGTGTAGACTTTTGCTGAACTCGCCCCAGTTTACTGCTGTAATTCTTAAATTTTAGGTGCCAAAACTGGACTCAGATGGGGATTTTCCTTCCTTGGTGCAAGGCATGGCGTTTCAAAAAGCTCCTCTTGGCCAAGTCCTTCAGCCCATACAGGTCCTCTCAATGGCCATCCTACCCTTATGCACATTGACTGTTCCCCTAATTTGATACCATGTGCAAACCTAATGAGAAAGAGTTCCATCCTGCATCATATAAGATGGTAATAGGATGGGTCCCAGAATATTCAGCACTCCAAGAGAAATCAGAGAATACCCAGGTATTGCAAATGTAAGACTAGAGTAAAAGTCAAGAACAAGTAATAACTGGATGTGAAGATCTAGGATGAAAATAGCAGAGGAACGCTACTATGAGTGCCTATGTCGAATATCAGAGAGGAATGGGGCAGCAGGAAGATAGTCATTATTACCTGAAAATCTGAACTAAAAGAAAAAATAGTGCTGTCTTAAAGAGAGGAATATGCCACAAGCTACGCAGGGTGTCTGAAAGGAAGTTCTAAGAGGGCTCTTTAATGAAGAAAGAGTAAAAAGAAAAAAAAAAGAAAAAAAGGATGATTTTATCTATACCTTTTGGGGTTTAGAGGAATATACACAGCAGAAAATATTAAGACATTACATTCATATTAGCAAGAAAAACAAAACCCAAGTCTTAAAAAAAAAACTTACTAACTTATTGGTTAACAGGCCATATCCAATTAGTCTTGACATAAATAGAGAGAATAAATGAGAAAATATTTCTTGCTTGTATTTGCATGGATAAAACTATTCTGGATTTCAACATTGGTGATTTTGCTAATGTTATAGAGTAGTAAGAGTGTAACAAGTGTCAAAGACTAAATAAAAAGATTTCAGATCTGGGAGAGCTCCTTGTCTTTTTTAGAAAAAAGAAAAAAAAGGGAAAACAAAGATAAAAATATTTTGAGAAACTGAAATTGAGAAATGAGACTGTAAGAAGTTACAAGAAATATCAGAAGGAGATTAGGAATGATTCGGAGTGACTGAAAGTAGAATAAGAAATGAGGGAAAGCCAAAGACATAAAGACAAAGAGTTTCCTTGGATGAACTCCAGATCTCATTTAAGTCAATGGGAAAATTCCCCTTGACTTCATTAAGGTCGTGATTTCGCTTCTGAAGTTTATTCACAGAAGATGTAAGTAAAATATCTAATGCATCTGACAGAACGCTTTGGGAGAAGGGGGAATAACCAAAAGTGAAACACACATTTTTCTACCATATGAATGAGGTGGAATAACAATTATATGTAAGACCAGTAATTTTTCTTGCTCTATGAGCCTTCCAAGAATAATGCTGCAGTAAACAAGGGGAGCAGATGGGCGTATTAAAATTTGCAAATTCCCGTGAGAAACTTCCAAAAATCCAACTCATACTAAAGTAGACACAAAGATTTGTCAGTAATAAAAGTAATTTGATGAAGAGCAAAAGATTATATCACAACAAAGAGGTAGTTTAGCAGCAAGTCTCTAAGATCCTACATTTGATTTCTATTTTGAAAAGAATTATGAATAGCCTTGAAGATATAAACAGAGATAACAACATGATATACATATATAGATTAGTTATATGTGAAGTTAACTGTGAAAAAAACCCAAAGCTGACAATTCATGGCAAAATCAATTTACTGCTGACAAACAAAAGAAAGAAAATAAACTACTCATATACGTCCATCTACTATAACCACTTGGGAAATATATTTTGAATCTTCCAATGGTGCTTCTGCTTGAGGAGTCAAACCCATTATGTTAGACTAACTAGGGGAGAATGATGACAAGAATTATATAAAAAATGTTTACGTATTTGTAAGTAGGCCCTCACTTCTTCTATAATCCATGTACCTGACTACCCTCCAGCTATTACTCACTCATCCCAAAAACCATACAGAAGAATCCAGGAAAGAACAGAAGTGACCTATGGCATGGGAAACATACCTGTGGGAGGAAACTTTGAATCAATTTAATTCAGCTGCCTCTGAAGTCAATATAAGAGTAGAGATTTGGAGATATGAGTAATAGTGAGGTACTAAAAATATGGAAACATGGGAAAAAGGACACATTCACCTTTGTCTTAAACTTAAGGGTTTAATATTTATTTGATTTATTATGGCAGATTTATAATAATTTTATCCTCATAGTTATCACATTACTAATTTATTATAAAAATAAAAGGGCATAATACAACTGCAAAAGAGAAGTTTCTAAAATCCTCAGTATGTTACACAGTTAATAAGCTTTGATTTTCAAAATTATTACATATTTAAATCCTATTTAAAATATTAAGTATTCAGTAATTCCAAGATGCCATCTATCATTAATCTAAAGGAAAAGTGTTTTAGCACATATTGACCTTCACACTGCAGAAGCCAGCTAGCCATTAATTCATGGACCCTAGGAGCAAACCTCTTGTTTTTCCTTTCTATAGCATATGCACTTCCCAACTCAGGGATGACTTATCTCCTTATCTACAAATATATAAACACATTTGATCCTGAAGAGGCTGGAGTTGGTGCTTGGTGCTCCCTGCCCTATCCATTTGGGCCAGCCCAGGCATATACAATTATCAACTGGTTCTCTTTATATGAGGAACAGTTAAAGCACAGAGTTTATTTTTGAAGGAAAGTCCGAAAATGGCCATTGGTGGCATACCAAAATTAAAAGGAAAATATGCAAAACAAGTTTATGAAGAATTGTGACTTTATAGTAAGGAGTCTGAGTGGGAAAAAATGTTGAAAATAATTTTAAAAAATCCTCAACAATCAAACATGTTCTGTTCTTTCTTTTAGCTTATTACAAAAAAAATAGCATTGTATAGAAAAACTTTTAGAGTATAAATTGACCAATTTAATTTGACAATGTCATTTTCCTTTAACAAAGTAAATTATTTCATTGATTAAGAAAGGGCAGTGAAAAAATACAGAGGATTTTTTTATCTTATGAAATTATAATAAATTGAGCAGGTCTTGGTGTTTTGTCTATTGTTTGGGGTTCTCTTTTAAAATTAGTATTATTTTTAGACTTGGAAAGAAAAGGCAAAGACTATAAATATGGATACCCCATTTGCCCTAATACATTAAATTTTGAACATAGATAAAGACACCTTTCTGAAAAAATGGCATATTAAGAATACACTTTCTTTAAATATCAAATGAAGCTTAAAGCTCGCCTACAATTAGCCCTTCTTACAGGATCAATTTTTTTAAGAATCAAGTTCTGACTAAGAAGATAACATTAACATAGATTTTCTGATTCTAGCAACTCTTACTAAAATTTTCATCCTTGACATTTGCTTGCTCCCTTTGGTGTCTAAATAAATGTATTTTCGTTGTGATAGAACCACAAGAAAGTAAAAAACTTGACTAGAAATTAGCTTAGGGCACTGGCCTCTAAAGTCTTTCAACCCGTCAACTGCATCTAGTTCAAACGTCTAAAGTTAACATGCTAAACAAAGAAAAGTATTACGGAGAAAGAGCACAGAAGTTTTTAAGGCAAAATTTCAAAGCAAAGTGACAAAGTACTACAGATTTCAGTGTGAATATTTTTCGGGTTATTGAAGAACCATAAAAAATAGCAAGCCCAGAAACAACAAAGTTCAAGAAAAGAGCTTGTGGATCTGGCATGCTCTGTAGTGCCTAACAGAGGCTGGGATGTTTTAAAAATTGTACCAGTTCCACAGAAACTTAGCAGCAGTGATTAAGTACCTCAGTGTTATTTGTGGGTTAGAACCAACAAATATTCTCTATGCAAAATCTGGAAAGCTATTCAATGATCCTGGAAAAGCTGAGGGAGAAATTGAACTGTGCTTTATGTAGGATTTGTACATTTTAATATAAATACATGCTACATAAATTTGTTTTTCTATTTCTGTTGAAAACTTTTACCTCAATAATACTCTTGGGAAACAGAGAGCTGATCAGATAAATAATATGGAACAACACTCTCAGGGGAGTTGACAGCTCCTCCAAGTTAAGCATCATTGGCAAACTCAGTATCCCTTCCAGTCCTGAATCCATGTCATTCATAAGGATGTTGAAGAGTAAAGGGGCAAGGATGGAGCCCTGATGAACCCCACTAGTGACAGGTCACCAGTCTGATGTCACTCTTTTCTCTGTAACCCTTTGTGCCTGGCTCATGACCCAGCTGCTCACCCATCACATAAAGCGTTTATCCAGATGAGTGCTGGACATTTTGTGCAGAAGGATCCTGGCAGAGACAGTATTAAAGACTTTACTGAAGACCACAAAGATCACATCTACTGGCTTTCCTAGATCAAATTATTTTGCCATAGAAGGAAATCAGGTTTGACAACTTGACCTTCCCACTCATGAAGATGTGCTGGCTCTGACCAGTGATTGAGTTGTCCTTCTCTTTTTCTCTTTTTTTTTTCTCAATACTTTCCAGAATAAGGTCTTCCATGATTTTGCAAGACACTGAATTGAGACCTACAGGCCTGCAGTTTCCAGAGTCCTCTTTCTTGCCTTTCTTGGAAATTAGGATGACATTCACCAGCTTCCAGTCAGCTAGGACCTCTTTGGATTCCCAAGACCGCTGGCCTAGCTTAGTCTACTAGAACAAGCCTGGAGAAAGGCCAGCTCTTCAGTTGTGGTGTTTTTTTTTTGCTGATGGTAGTATTTAACAAGTAGAACAAGACACCACACTCAACACAGACAATTGGGTCAAACTGGCCTGTTAAGGACTTTCTGCACTACCCTTGCTGACATTTCTCATATTAACTGAATTTTATGCTCACTATGTTGGCTCTGCGAGGCCAACTTTCAATTTGATCATAAAAATAAGAGTACTTAAAAGAATTTTGCAATGATAGCTGTTTCAAATTACAAAATAAATGGATAGGGACAATTCAGCTACCTTTGTAAAATGTGGCATACATGAAAAAGTCCCTACTTTTTCAAGATTTATGATACAGATAAAAGGAAACAGGGTTAGAAGGAACTTCAAGACATCATAAAGTCTCTTCATTTACTTTGCCTAGCCCAAAGTAGGATCATTTATAGTTAAATCACTTTGACTACTTGAATTTATTCTTAGAAGCTTCCAGTATCAGGGGTTCTAAAGACTTTCTGTGCTGGTACACATTATCAGCACTTTATTATCCTAAATTCTGAAAGGTGTTTTTTTTCTGGTGTCCATCCTAACTGTTCTTGCCAAAATACCAGTCAATTATTTCTTGTCCCATTCTCAATGGACAAGTTCTTTCCCGTCTTCTATGAACTGTGTTCTAAAGGCTGTCATCATTTCTCACCTAGTTCCTCTCTTCTCAATAAAACTAGTGTTTTTAGTCTTTCACCAGTCTTCAAGAAAGACCAAGCAGAAGAACTCTGTGGAAGACAGAGCTTGTAACATTCCTGTTAAGCATGCTCTCAACAGCCACATACCTTTGTCAGCACATATTTGTCACCAGCCTCTAGTATTAAGACTGCATCCAGTCATTCTAACTTTTTTCAGAGCATTTCACCAAACTGTTAACATATGAATATTCATATTAGCATATGAATATCATGCTTCCCATTTCTATACTATTGCAGATTTACCATTTAGATGTGGAGAGAAACATGTCAGATGAATATGCTATATGTGTATCATCTCTGCAAGAAAACACAAATACAGTCTGCCTGCAGACTGAGCTGATTAGGAAATATCTGAGATATTACAGAGCCTAGATTAACATATCCTGCCTCTTAGCCACGTACTTTGACCTGCGCTTAATACAGACTTCAGCTTCTTAGGGCAGGGTATTCTTGGCAAACGAAATATATACAGTCCAATACAATTGCCATTAACACATCTATTTGTATCTTGCTACAAAATAAATATATATGTGGTTTAAATTGTACTTCCAGTAGCTCCAGATAGATACAAACACATTATTATTTCTGTCATAATGTTATGAATCAAAGGGCATGATAGTTACAGAAAACTATTTGATGGGTGCTCATCTCATGGCATGCCACCAGGCATGGTTTGCCTCTGGGCTTTATGTACCTATAGCACAGTCAATGGCAACTGGCTTTGTGTCAAACCTTTCTCTAAATGAAGGGATGCTGTTCTACAGGGGGACAGAACTGTAAGTAATATGCACCTTCTATTCAAACTGCATCTGAAGGTCCTTCTCAAAACCCAAGCAATTCAATTACTACCTAGAGACTGTAAGAGTTTGGGGTAGGGATTTGACGACCCTTTTTGTTTTGCCTTTGTACAGCACTTCCCACAACAGGGCCCCAAATCCATCCATAATAGTGTATATTAAAAGAAACCATAACAGTTTAGCTGAATATAGCTGAAATAAGCTTTTCTCCCACAGGAACAAAACAAAGAAGAAACACATTACATACAAGCACATCTGGAATTCTTCAAAAAACCTGTTAATACCTACCCACCATAACTAAATCCAAACTGAGTCTTTTTATGGAATGGCTTGTAGACACAAGGAAAATGGACAGCCTGATCTATAGAAACAGTCTGTTTGGTCTACAAAATAGAGTCAAGGCTCACACTGTGCTCTCTAGAATACATTGGTGAAATGTGAGGAAGAGTAAAAAAGACTCTGTAAACTAAAACCCATATCAGTGAAACTAAATTGGAATTTATTTAGCCTGGAAATTGGAATATGGCTTATAATCATCAAAAGAATGAAGTTTCACAATGTCTTTCAAATTTGAGATGGACTATGATAGTTTTAGGAGAGGAATTGTAATAAATGGTTGCCCACAACATGACTCTTATCTCCTGTGTTCTTAGAGCAAGAGGAGATAAAACCTCTGAGGTCATTTTTTTCAGCTATGATGTCTGATAATGACAAATTTGCAAGGAATGAAGAGAAGGAAGAAAAACATGAAGAGAAATAAAAATCAGTTTTGGAGGAAGTCCCTAATTACCCAGACTACTCCTATCATAGCATAATGCAGCATCAAATAAACATATCCCCTTACCCATCTCAATCAGAAGCTTAATAAAGTCTTCGAAAAGCATCAGTGGAGTGGTCACAATCAGACAAAGATCCTGCAACATCCTTAAATCCTTAGCAATGGGAACAGTGGAACAATGAACTTGGTAAAATCTTGGTATAAGAGGGGGATCACTGGATACATTCAGCTCATTTAAGATACACTTTCAATGTTGCTGCTCATTTGGAGAAAACCACCAGAATACTTGCAGTTTGAACCCTAACAGAAATTACATCAGGGTTGTATCACACATGTGCATTCCCAGCACTGATGTAAATCAAAGGCTTTTTTTAGACACAACTGCACTTCACCAGAAGATTGGGAAGTTTGCCTTTGCAAATGGACTTTACCAGGTATAATCGTGTTTTAGCCATCTTGAGATTTAGTAACTTTACCATGACCTACACATGGGTTTCACATGTGATGAAGTCTTTCTATAAAGTCTTACAAAAAACCAACCCTGAATGGGAATTTTTAGTCTTTTAAAATGTGTAAAGTCTCTAGTTTTCTATTAACACTAAAGATTAAGCAAAAGTCAAATAATGCTTTCTCAGCCTAATATCCTACATTTTTCAAGGAATGCTTGGATTTATGGATCACAATTTAAACTACTGGTATAAGTGTTATCAATTGGATGTAATTGTATGTTTTTATTTGACTTTTCAAGTGATAGATAAGTTTAAAGACACATTTTGGGCACAGGTATTTAGGAAATAGTATTTAGAGAGTCCACTTTCAAAACTTTTGGCTTATAATATCACAGTTATTAAACAAATGCAATCATCAATAGTGGATAAAATTTGTTACTGTCTTTGCAGTTTTAGAAATACACTTTAACAGCACTGTCATTTCAGCTTTTGCATTGTGCAAAGACAAGATTCTCTTATGAACCAATTTTGGGAGTTTGCAGAGAAATTTAGTTGTGCAATGTCAAACAAATTTTTAACATCTGCAACAACACTTAGGATGCTGCCTTTTCTTATACAGACCTTTTATGTGAAAAGTAGAAGTATCTTGTCCATAGACTGAGAATTCATGAGAGCAGTACAACAAAGTTTTCAGCAAGACAGCTTCCAAAAAGATTCTGTGAAGTCCCACAGGAGTCTAGCATCTTCTATAAGCCATGCTATGGGGATCTGACTCTTTTCAGCTGAAGGCACTGTATCTCTGGAGTGATCTTTTTGTTAAGAGCATTGGGAATGTACTCTAGAAGTGCAACAACTGGGGCTGGAATAATGTAAAAAAGAAATAGCAACTTCTGTTCAAAAGTAAGACATGTAACATTTAAGAAGTTAGAGACGAAATGATAAAGAACTGGACCATCAGTGTTGGAAAATAAGTAAATTGATGAACAGAAGCAAAAATAGAGGACAAATAAACTAAAAAGTGAAGTAATGTAAATTAAAATTTTAAAAAGGAGAATATAAATATTTAGGAAAACATTCAAGTGAAAAGTTGTTTCAATGAGAATGGTGAAAAATATTATTAATCAAAACACCATTGTTTATTTTTCTGTTAGTGTCCACAGGTAAATGGCTCTGTACAAAAGCCAAAATTATTTCACTGCATATTCTCACAATAGAACTTCTTTCAATGGGAATATTTCAGACAAAAGGTATAACCTTTAAGGTCCCATTTTGTAGCTGTTCCTCTTTTCATATAAAAATAAAAGTCAATTGTTGTCACAAAGTCTCTATGCCCATTATCATCCTTATGTTAGATTTATGAATAAAAATGTGTGAAATTAAATTATACAGGCATTAAAATATCATGTGATTAGGTGAAACGTTTTTGATGAACAAGGATACCCAGAAATACTGCAATTGCTACCACATTCATCTGCTCAATTACATGCTTCTCACCTATTTAATAATGCTTGTTACATCCCTGTTAATTGATGTGTTTCGCGAGTTTATTTTCTTATACACTATGTCAAGTCTTATACAATGAACAAGAGACTTGGATCATAGCAGTCCCCTAGAACAGAACAAGCCTCCAAGGTAAATGCAAAGAGATCATGAAATGGGACAATGAAATGATAACAAAAAAAAAAAAAAAAAAGAAGAAGAAGGAAAGACAGGGGATTGGAACATTATAACATTATGAAGTTAAAGAAACAAGGGAATGAAAGGGATTAAAACTGGAATGATAGGTAACCTACTGTAAGTGGTGTGAAAGCTTAACAGTGGGGGACTGGAATAATCAGATATGGGAACGACCTGACAATGGAATGCTTTCAAACTGAAGCACCTCAAAAGTAAATGATCTTAGAGCAGAATAATCATATTTGCCTCTGGGAATAAAATTTAAAGATAAAAAAGTTTGAAAAAAATAACAAGTTTGATGATTATGCAGATAGAACTGCAGAGAGAAATGATCCAGTCAGGGCAAGAGTGAGAAAAGGCAAAGGAGAAGGGTTGGGAACAACAGGAGAATAAAAAGAAAAGGTGACTGAAACCATAGATGCTTGGAACTCACTTTTTCCACACAAAATCGAAGACGAAGGACTACACTGCATAAGATTTTTTTTCCTTTTTATTTCTTTTTTTTAAGATTGACTATTACTCTTGCTCATTTGGACAAAAGTTATCCTTTCTCATAACAACCTACCATAACATTTTCCAGAAACAGCTTTAAAGTTCATGGAATATATGTGTGTCTTGACATTTGGCTTCAAACAATTCCCGTCTAAGGTACTACCACTACAATAGCTGAACATAAAGACTCATATAGGAGATGATGTATGAACTCACTTTTTGAGAAGCAACTCTAAAATCTAATTTCTTGTTTTCACTTTTCTAAAAAAGCTGTCAACTAAAATTCTAAAAATCAGAATGGCATTAACTCCAGGATTCTGGATCTGCTGTTAGGAACTAGATTATTTCAGTAAATCGGTTGGAATGAGTTTAATAGCATTGTCAGTCTGTATTCTCACAGAGTGAGCAGGGAGACGTCCATGATGACAAGCCCCTTCCTCAAAATCTCACCAGAGGGATATCTGTTTACCCTATCACATTTTCTTACTCCTTCCATTCTTTATTTAATAAGCTGCAGTGAGTTTTAATAGAATGGTATAATCACCCCATTGTTTCCTATGGTAAGACCACATTTTCTCAGTCTGCCATTTTCCTTGTTTTCTCATGACCAATTTCTTTCAGTTTCCTCAAATGCTATGAAGAGTTCTGCAGATTAAAATTGTACCTTCCTCCCCCGCCAGGATCATACAACAAAGCAAAGTGCCATTTTGCATGATGCATTTGCCATGACCATAGGGGCTAGTGATGTGCTAAGTATTCTGGTGATAAAACACCCGGGTCTGTGCCAGTTGCAATAATCACTGAAGTGTAATCAGTCTAGTATGAATGCAGAGACAAACACCAGAAAAATAGCTGAACATGATTTCCATCCCTTATTTGCCATCCCAAGAGTGAGAACTCTTGGATGTATAATAGAGACAGGAAAAGTAATAGCACAAAGTTGATTTCACTACGATCCTGATCTTCATTTAAAAATATAAATTTATTACTTCGGAAAGAACTGACCTTCAAATCCCACCAAAGCTCTTCAGCAGTATGCTGGCTATTACATACAGGTTTGAAAAGAAGTTGTGTTTTCAGTAATGCATGAACTGTCATTATTGTTCCTAAGCATCACCCCATGCCTCATCCAGTGCTGTTGTTTCTACAGGAATACTAAAACTTTTTTTCCCACAACCTACCTTTAACTGTACTTGTTTGGATTTGTTTTCTTTAGTTCAGAATTCTGTGTTTATACTCCAAAGATGTGTACTGTGGAACTTACAGTTACATCCATGTACAATTGTTATGCAAGATTAACAGCACATAGTTTTACATAAATAATGAATCTTTGTGCATTAAACATCTTCAGTTCTGTTTGTTGCTTTGAAACCTGTTGCTTATCAGCTCTAACTCACAATAAGTTTAGAGAAGCAGACCGTGTTGAAATAATGAAAGAAGAAACAGTCTTAAGCATTCACTTAAAATACAATTGCCTGATATTGATTCTCGACAACTGATCTTAGAAGAAATTTAAATTTTGAACAGAACGCATATGCCCACAATAAGTAACACATTTTCTCAGTGAAAATTTATGTCAAGGAAGCACTCAGAGCCTACACACCAGGAATCAGTTTTGAAGGCCAGTCAAAGACAGAACTTGGATTTAATACTGCTGAAATGTAGAAAAAAAATCTAGGACTAAAGATTCCACTACGCATATGCTGCATCCTGGACTATGGAATTGCCACCTTTTGTCAGATGGATAAAGGAAATTGGGAGGCCCACAGAATAAAATTTCAGATGCTTTATGTAATTATTAATATAAACGTTATCCCAGCTACCAGGCAATGGTTAAACACCTACAACTTACTGTGGTATTTTTAAGTATTCAAAAGCACAAAAAATGGAGCAGATTATATTTCATTACGTGAGGCCAAAATTTTGGAGGTCTTAAAGTGCCCTGAATACACTGGATGGACTCACTGCACTTAACAAGCGTTGAAGTGTGATACAGTTACTTGAAGTTATAGACCTGCTGTCTTTCTCTAGTCAATGAACAGAGACTATTTTCTCAGCAGGTTGATTTTCCTGCCTGTGTTAAGATACCTCATCACAGATGGGTAAATTAATGACCCTAACTACTCTTACTACTGTGTCTCTTCAAAACCAGATGTGAAGTACTAGGTTCATATCCAAGAACTGAAACAATTTCTCCACTTTCTGACAACCAGTTAGCTCAGGCACTACAGTAACAGAAATCAATGTCTCTAATAATGCCCAATGCTCAACCACAGATACATTGACTTCTGCACATACACACAAAATATGCTAAAACATTAATATGATCATCCCAAAATAAGACAGTTATGCTATCATGTGGTTTTATCATATCTGATAAAATGAGAGTCAGTACAATTTTAACAACCAAATGCCCAACTAAGATGCTTTACTTTGTCACTGGGACTCGCTTTGCATTTGCTGCTGAAATACCAAACAAATGACTCTCTCTAGAAGCTTGTCTAGAATCCAATGCACCTTCCCAATTAAATGCCTTGATCTCTAAATTGCACACAACTTCTTGCCTCCTTCTCTAATACCTTACTCCATTGTTCCTGCATGTGTCACCTACAAGATGGGAGGCAACATTGCTCAGCATATACCTCCTGTTGTGGCTTCTGCCACCTCCTGGGGATCAGGAGATGGAGGTTTAATCTGCTTGGAGATTAATAGAGCCTCCAAATTTATAGGTGAGTGTAGTAATTATCAGACCTCAAGAACCCTTTCTCCCTTCTCTAAGGGAGAAAACCCCACACTTCCTGGGTGAACCTTCTCAGGATACTAAAAGTAAGTAGGTGCTTGTGCCAGTAAAATCATTTTTTTTGAGTAGTTTATTAATTATTTTTCAGTTAAAAAAAGAAAAAAGAGATTATGTTATGTGTGGGCAATGCAAAATTTAAATTGTGTCTTCGTTGTTTGCCATATCCCTCACTTGTTTTGCTTCTGTTTTGCTTTACCTATACTATTTTCTCATTTTCTTATGTAACAAAAATGAGGGTTCCTGACCAATGTGGTCATGGAGGCAATGAAGAGGTCTCTCCTTCCTTGGCCCTCTGCCTCTCATGCAAGCCTCTCCCTACCCTGGTCTTTCCTTGCAGATTGCATTCATTCCCTTTTTTCCCCCCAAAGAAAAGGAAAAAATGTTACAAGTGAATGGGCATCTAGCTTGCATCTTTTGTCTGATGGCTCTTGGTCTCATAGAAGCCCAGAATTCTTGCACTAAGTTTGCTGCAAGGGATGAATGTGCATAGATTCTTTCTCCAGTTGTGTCTCAGGCATTTACATATTGTTGCTTCAGTCTATAAAGAACTGAGCAACATGTCCTCACAAGTTTCAAAGGAATCAACATAGCAAGTCCTGAAAATGCCTATTTTGACAAATGACATCATAAAAATGAGAGAGGAAGGTTCAATCTTGAGTTAGGGTGTAACTTAGGGTATTTGGCTTTGTTATAGGCAAGAATTACTTCAATATGCACTATTTTAGCTATAAACACAGCTATAACTGTAGCCATATCTACATAATCATATGCACAGATATCACAGTTTATCCAGCAGAATGGCAGACAGAACATAGGATATGTAAACAGATCTGCCTAACACTTACAAAACAACTTTAATAGCAAGTGTCATTCTTTTCTGTAAAGTAGCTGTTTTTAACACACATGATCTAACTCTTGTTTGCTCTTTAAAGTTTTATTGTCTTGGCATTTTATACAGGAAGAGAGCATTAGCATACTCAGGAGAACTGCTAAAAGTAAAAGGCCTCAAGCTACCCACTGCATGGTTGATAGCATCAAGCATGGGATATAAAAACTTTTGTCTGATTGCTCACTTTACTTGTTTTAGAGTAGTGTTACTCTCAAGAGCATATATTCATGTTCTTTCTACTTCAAGTTTTATTACTTCTTTTGTATTATTTAATACATCTAAAGACACTTCCAAAAGACAAATTTTTCCATTTTGAAAAAGTAATGGTTTGGAACCTGATAAAATACATGAATGTTCACAGTGTATTATTTTCAAAGGCAAGTAGAATAAATGTGCAATAAAACAATTAAATGCATGACAATAAACATTTTTATGTGATCACAGATATATTAACATGCCAAACAAAAGAAGAAAAAAATCAGTAAAATATTTTTCCTAAAAAAGGTCAGATCAAAATGGATTCTTAACACATAAGAGCATAAGTAAAAAAGGCAGTCTGGTCTCAATTACTCTTACTGTTAAATATACCACTCTAGCAATTAAAAAGAACATTTAAAAAGGGAAAGAGAAAATGGAATTAAAAAAGGCAAATGAGATCAGCTTTTTAAAACACTAAAAAAAAAAGACATCATCTTAGATACTTAAAAAATCATCTTACAGTAGACTTAAAACAAAGTCTACTTACATATCACACTGCTAATTATTATATAAATAACCTGGGAAACAATACCTCCAAGATACATGTTTTACTATTTAGTAAACAAGAAACTGCCATGTTTGACACCACTGATTAAGGCCAGGCATTTCTAAAGCTTCAGACACATTTCTGAAATCCACAATACATCAATTTTTAATACTTCCACTCTCTCAGCTCCATTAAAAAGATGGTAGGGGAAAGAATTTAGAGTAATTAATGATATAGTTAGCTGCTAAATATTAATAGGAATCGTAGTCTTGCATAAAATATAACATATAAACCTTGCCAATACAGACGCACCAGTAATTAAACTTGAATACGTAATTACACTGATTTATATGACAGGCAAAAAGTTACACTTTACTGGCTTCTATGTAAACTGTGGGCAACAGTTAAACTTTGCATTTTATGGTTTGTATAAATGGGCAATATCTCTACTACAGTTCATAAATGATTCGGAGAGTCATAGTTAAAATTACAGCTAATTCCAGTGTGAACATTCTGTCTATACCTTACAAACCAGGCTCTGAAAATGACCACAGAGATCGGCCTCCCATTACGTTCAGAGCTTGCAAGCAAATTGATGAGGTTTAAAAAAAAAAACAAAAAAAACAAAAACAAAACAAAACAAAACAAAAAAAAAGGCAAAAAAAAGCTTATAGCAATCACTACAAAGTAAATGAAGACTCATCTATTTAAATATTTTAATATAAATGTTTAGTTTCAAATATATAGCTCCAGATGTTTCACTTACCACCTTTCAAAGCTCTTTTGAATAATATTATGTCTTAGACTAAGGCATTTTTTCCTGAAAGAGAGCTGCACTTACATGTGAGGCTGAGGAGAGCAGCCTGGACTGCTGTTTCCATTACTGTCAATGTGATCCAGTGAACCATTGAGATCTTCATGGACTGCCTGCAGTAAGCCACTGGATGCGTTATTTATCAGTCCCGGGTTACTTAGCAATGGTAAACTGCTCTCTGCCAGTGCAGCCTACCAAAATGAAAAGTAAAACCAAATTATTAGCCCATACAAATACATAGCACTCTTACATGTATGAACATTTAGGAATATACACACAGAGAACAGCTCATTTTGAGTATTTGTTGAAGTGGTCAGAAGGATTTTGTGCACTTCCAATTATTTTCACATTCTGTAAATAGCAGCATTTCTACTTCTGGCTTACTCTTTCTTTTGCTTAGGTTTCATGATTTTCCATTATTAATTATGTTCTGATATTCATGGCACTTTCTAGTTTTACATCATTTTTTGACTTTGAATTACACTTAACCCCTTTGCCCTTCCACACAATGTATGGCTCCTTTATAATGCAGGCAGCTGCTATACTTTAAAAAATGACCAGAACTTAAATCAAAATAAAAAAGTCCTGACATTTGCCTCTTCTGCATAAAAATTATATATTATAATTAAACTTTAAAGTTTTTGCCATGAGCACCATGTTCCCCAACACTATGATGTGAAATCATTTATGACAGCTTGGATAAATATTAATGCATATCCACATGCATTTGCAAAAGCTTCTATCAATCTAACATTTACAGCAAAACTGAATGTTCCAGATTTTGCCACAGGGTGTCCTTCTTGCTTCTTCACATCAAAAGTAGCACGAATAAGAACTACTACTTGCAGTGCTAGGTAATAAAACTTACTTGGGTGATAAACCCAGTTATTTAGAATGACCATCAGGTCCACATAAACATTCCAGGTAATTCTATACCAATGTATAAGCAGAAATAAAATACATCACACATAAGAAGATAGCCAGTGTGTACAAAAAAGAATTATTTCATATTTTTTACCTGCAAGCTTGCATTAAGAGCTGCTCCATAGCCTAAGCTGGTGGGTATGTTTTTCACTAACGTTGGGCTTCTGAAAATAAACGATTTTTCAAAGTTTAAAAACAAGCAGACATCCTGTCTGGTTCATTGGGTTAATGGATTGGTTTGTCAGCTCAGAAGACCAGAGTTTAGGAAAGAAAAATGAAATGAAGCTGGGAGGGAAGGAGCTCAACCTGTTAGAACACTGATTTACTTGCATCAGAAAAGCAAAACTCTTGTTATAATAAGGCCCACGTGGAAATTTGCTACAAGAGCACAAAGGTTCTCATCTCACTGAAAGAATTTAGCAGAAATAGGTTTAAAATTTGTAGAACATCTGTCTCTGCTACATTTGCTACATCTCTCTTGCTGTTTTTGGTTTCGGTTTTCTGAACTAACAGGGGTACACTGTTACTATGTTACATATAACTACACAAGAGTGTTGAATAAAAAAGATCTTACTCTTCCCTCACAAAAAAATGAGGCTGCAATAATGTATAAATAACTGTATGTGAACGATACGGTGGATGAATTAGTTTCCAGCAAATCAAACATACCATATATGCTATCATATAGCATATAGATTAAATGCTATATGCTAGATAACCATATAATTATATTTTCAATAAAATTAGTGCAGAGTATGACTCCAGAGGTCATGTGGGTCAGTGTCTACAAACAGATGCATTACAGAAATAGAATACCTTCCTGCAAAGAAAAACCTCTGGCTCTTGTCTCTGCACCTTTGGTTTTATCTGAATGGCTTTATCAAAACTAATTATATACTCTCAAGGAATAAAAAGCATCCACAGAACCAGTCATACTGGCATGGGATTAATTTGAAAGTAGGGCAGTAAGCATGCCAAAGGTCCTCCTGTGAAGGCTCCTCATGAATACTACCCTCATCAAGAAGATATTTTTGAGGTCAGTACTGTAGTGTATGATACCTATATTCCAAACTGACCTTGAACAACTCCCACTTCTGTCAAAGGTTTACAGTAAAAACAAGTGCATATGAAACTCTTAACACATGGGCAACATATGTACACAGGGCTATTTTTAATATATAGTAGGAAAACTTACGGTAGATGGAATTAAAATGACAAACATATGGTGAAATACATAGGAAAAAACAAAACCATTATCGCTCTCCTTGCAGCAAACTACGTGGGGAAGTCAGGCAGGCAAAGAATGCACAGAAAACAGCGTTTACACAAAAATGAAATAACTGTTAGCTCACTGAAGAGAATGCAGCAGCATAGCTATTAGCTCGCTATGTATTCTCCACATAAGTGCTCGCTTTGTCTGTCAGGTTGTAGTACACAGAGGACTCACTCAGGTTACAGAATTACAGAACAACTGAGTTGAACAAAACCAAACACCAACGTACCCTGTTATCTTTTGTGACCTTCTCTTCTGATACTCTACTTCATCCACT
>NC_133822.1:58728249-58733249 GCF_047830755.1 Zonotrichia albicollis | reverse complement strand
TCCCAACAACATCACAGTGGATGCATAACAGTCTTGCCAAAAACGAACACAACACCCTCCATGTTTGAAACTATTTCAATTCACTGCATAAAATAACATTTTTGTTCATGTAAGAATAACAAATTGTTTACTTGTGTCTCTTGTAAGTAATTTGCAAAATTGCCTAAGTACCTAGATTCATGTTACATTTACTTCTTACTGTCAATGAACTTAAAATCTTTCAAAGTGGATTTCCTTTTAATATCTCTAAACCTATCACAAAAAGATATTCTCTCTAGTTTCAGTCTCAAGGCAATGATTTGGACACTTATAGGTGTACTTTGTTTAGTGTCACCTATGGTGTAGATTGGATAGATTTTGCAAAAGATAGCATTACTTTTAAAGAAACATACAATTTGACAAGATATTGCATTTTACCTTCATTTTATTGCCATATTTTTCATCACACTCATTGTTTTCCAACTGTCACTAAATTGTTCATTTTCTTAGCCTGCTACATTTGTAGACCTATTTACTGTTTATAAAGCAATATGCACTTACAGGTTTTGGAGATGGCTTGGGCTCCGAGGGTCGCATGTGCAAGTGGGTCATCATTGCTTGAAGACGTTCGCGTTCTTTAGAAAGCTGTTAAGAAAGAGTGGGATCAGAAGCATTTTAGAAATGACTGATACAGCTATTTCACTGCAGTGATATATCTTATCATTGAGCTTGTCTTGGTGTAATGATTCCTGCATATAAAAGTCTGTGTCAGTAGAAACTTATCTAAGAGGAAATGCAACTTTGGGCATAGAAAGAAAGGAAGGAAAAAAAACCCAACAAAAACTTTTATAGCCTTTCATATGTTAAAAGGTCAGAGAAAACAAATAGCACTTCATCTTTTTGTCAATAAGAGAATTGAGGTCACAGTTGCCTCGACAGTAACAAGTTACTAAGACCATAAATTAGAAGGCCCATAGTGTCTCTTTAAAGTCCTGTGGACACTGTTAGCAATGGACTAGTGCCAACAGCTGTGAAGGGGTGAAGGGTCCTCAAAGCACAGTGCCTGCCAGGATTGACTACACACTTCATCCTTTCCCACTGAGGTCCAGTTAGTGCCCCCTGCAATCTGCCATCATCAATCTAATTCAATAGAGTGACAGAGCCCAGGCAGTGTGAAACACTGAACTCTGCCATCGAGTCGGCAGCGACACTGCACTGGGTCTCATTACAACTGATGGACCCTACTTCGCTAGCAGTCAGACAAAGCAAAAAATGGCATAATTGGTCACACTGCAAGCTAAATCTTCACTTCAACTGTTAGATTACAGCCTAGCCTTTGTAAATGGTAAACAATTCCTATGAAGCCCTTATGCTGCCTTCAAAAAACATTATGTTACTTAAACCTACTTTTTCCTAACCGATACCATTTTCTGATCATATATTATGTAAATAATTATCGTTTCAGATTCAAACAAGGTACCAAATTAAAATTAAAAAATGAAACAGGAGGAAGTGCTTGAAATCTGCAACTTGTTGATAAAAACAGCAGGATATAAAAGAGGAAAATGTATTTTACAACAGAAAAGATTTTATTTTTTTCACAAATTAGTTTACAAGAAGAAATGTTCAAAATTTTACTCTAGTGATTTGGCTCTGGCTACCTAAAACATAATTTCAACATTATTTGAAATAAGAATTAAATTTGATGTTTAATACTATAATTTTTCAGAGAGTTCTTGCTCTTACACCTGTAGACTGAGACTGGACAAAAGATTGGCGAACTTGCAAGTAGTTTTAAAAGAGGGAACTATCTTAAGTACTGGAGATATTTAATATGATTTAGTGTGTATTCTATTAAAGAACATTTGAGGCCAGGGGTGTGGAAAAGGTTTCTTCTTCAACATATGTGTAGCTTCATTCTATGTGTGTGATGTTTTAGTGACATAGTATTTGCCATGACATGAATTCCTAACAAACATACAAATGAAGTTAACACTATCGTGTAAATAACATGAAAGAAATAGCAGCTTTACCTGGGTTTAAAAATCATTCATTTTAAGGGAAATGACAACAAATTACATTATTGTATGCTCCTCTCATTGTTTTGGATTTCCAGTATTAAAGTAAAAAAGATCCAAAAAAGCCTCCACTGAAAGAAGTATTCTTACATGAAAGATAACTTGTGAGACAATATTCCGAAAAGGTGAGAAAGGTGAGAGTTGTTATCCTTCTTTCTCTACATATGGCAACGAACAGGGACAATAATCTTGGTCCCTTGCTGCACCCCTTGAGCTCCTCTGAGCAGTGCCAAGAGGGCCTGGGACAGCTGAGACAGGCCCACCCATGATTGCAGTGTGGGCAGCAGGAGACAGCGTGGGCCAAGTGTCCTGCATGGTCACCCCCGGGGCTTGTGCCCCACCTCAGCAGCCCGTAGGTGTTGTCACAATCCTGCAGACCCCAGGGGAGCCTACCACTCCCTGCATAAGCAGAAGGGAGCATTCACATACAGGCAGTGACCTCTAATGGTTAGAGCATGCACAGGGCACTGCAGGCCTGCGGTCTGAGGCATGGCACTCCCTAGGGGCCTTCCTCAGTGGGTCTGACATTGCACCTTCTTGCTTGCAAAAAAATGCCCCCTATCAGACTGGGAGTCATTTTGGGTGGAGATATGCTCTGCTACTCTTTTATCCCACAGAACAGCACAGACAAGCACTGGGTCAGAAGGGGAAGAAGGAAGAGGGGCTCTGACCCAGCATTTTAAAAAGTAAAGATGGCTTGGATCCAGTCTTTGCTCCAGGGACTGCATTTTTCATTCATGATGAATAGCATTAGAGTCTTAGTTCAAGCAAAATACTGTAGACAATCTTGATGTTAGATAATTACTGCATAATTTATAATGTGAAAAATCTTTAAGTAAAAAACCCTCACTTATTCATGAATATCAACAAATTTAATGTACAAAACATATGGCTTTAAGCTAGAGTCACTAAAGCAAGTGTTTTCAATTTAGTTTAGGTAAACAGTAAATAAGTAATAGGATAATGTATCCATATAACAAACCTGTATTTCTAACTGCTGAACCACTTGCATTTGCACCCGACACTGAGCAGTGCTTCTGTCATCCAATGCATGTTCATTGTTAAGGTGCCTAGACAAGGAAGTAAGACAGTGTTAATATGAGGAAAATAACTTTGAGTACATTTTTCTCTCCTGCACATATGGCTTCCATTAGTTCCAAGGGGAGCTGTGCAGAAAGACCTAGTCAGAGCATGCCATACAGACAACAATACACACCAACTAAACAGATTATTTCATTTAGTTCTATAAATTTTCCCAGTGAGGACATTCAAATACCCAGTTTATATCTCACAGGTCACATATCCCATCTAAGGGCCAATGTAACCAGTTGTGAATATTTGTTACAACAACTGAACTGATTTCCATTCCCTGTTGCTGATGCAGATGAAGACAATCACAAATGAGTCTCCGAAAGACAGAACTGCTTTTAGGCTGCTTGAACTACTGAGAATTAATGTAGACTTTGTTAAGATTTCTCTATCTGCTCTTTAATAATTAAGCAACAAGAGAACATCCACTACCCGCCCCCAAAAGCAGACCTGCAGGGGAACAGCCAAATTTCAAGGTGATTTCTAGAAGTAGACTCTGAGGATGATGGAAGTGATTGCCCCCTCCCAGTATGAAGAAAAGTCTATAAAGAGGCAGGAGAAGGACCAGCTATACCCCTTATTAACAGCAAACTTCCTGGGAAAGGTTCAGGCTACACATGTGAGCTTAGCAAAACAAAAACACACTCTGCATCAGGGAAAGAAGACCTCAGTGAGCAGCTGCCTGAAACTGAAGTTTAGCCCAGACCCAAGTGGTTGTCCCCCAGAAATTTCAATTGAGCAAAAATTTGCAAAGATCAATGAATGTTTTTTTTTTTCAAGGACAATGTGTCTGTTTTCTTCTTTCTCTCTTTCAGGATCAACAAGTCCCTTCTGGAGCTTTAATAGTGGGCTTTCTGCTCCATGGAGAAGAAAACGTAAGGATCAGGTTAAAGAAGAAATGGGAGCAAAGGAGTTCTGCCTTTGAAAGTGGATTTACCGGCTATTTCCACTGTAGGCATGAGGGGTAAGCTTTGCAAGGACTGGAGTCACAGATGGTCTCACAGTTGATGGTCTCACAGTTATAAGAACTAAGTTAATCTATACCATGGAGGAAATGTATTTTCTCCTTTTTCTTTTTTTTTTTCTAGCAGAATTAATCAGAGAACTGTGCAGTCATTTGATTGTTAATCTATGGGGAAAATGTATTTGTCAGAAACAGTGGAAAAACAGAGTGACTATATCACTTCTATTAACATCTGTGTCTTTTAAATCACGAGTTCATATGTTTAGGACCCTATGATAGTTTTCAGGTGAGCAAAATGTTCTGCTATTCTTGAAACAGGCATGGCTGAGGAAGAGACATAAGTAATTGTGAAAGGTTTTGTTCATTCTTTTAATATAAAATTCTTTAAGAATATACCTGTAACTTGCTAGGTAGTTTATGCTAAGTTCAAGCATCACCAAGGACACATTTCCTTTATGTGAGTCATAAAACCTATAATTTATTTCTTTTCAAAGGAACTGACTTCATCCTCCCATTGATGCAAAAATGCACAATCAGTTTAAAAAGCAGCTAATTGCTCAGAACATACCATTCACTTGTTTTCTGAAATTTTGATTCAGAAGAATTTTACTCCTTCAATTACACAGGCATGATAGTGCATGGCCTGTTAATGTAATGGTTTAATATTTTCAGTTAATTGGGTACAAAATTGCCAGAAAAAAGGTCTGAAGACAGATTTTACCTCGGCATCATTACCCCTATCACCAGTGCACACCAGCACATATACTCAACTGTGCATGCTCACAGGTACATGTGGATAACACAAGAGTAAGCAAGAGTACAGGTATAAAATATCTCCCAGACCAAGTCTGAGGCTACTGCAAACTCATGATTATTTATTAGTTATTACA
>NC_133822.1:58715749-58723249 GCF_047830755.1 Zonotrichia albicollis | reverse complement strand
TGCATATGTTTCCTAGCATTAATATAGTTTCACTTAATGTGAAACTTCTTGAACCATTCAGAATACCTGAAAAGAACTGTAGCTAATTGCAATGTCCTCAAATTACTTTTAAAAATATAAACAATTCCAGTTGGATTTAAAATAAAATGTGAGGGTGAAAGTGGCTTTTTGTAGCTTTAAGTAATTTGTTGAAAGTTATTTGTCACTTCAACCTAAATCATTTCCCTGATTAGCCAAGTGAAGCCAAACTGGTCTTTTCTGTCCTAATCCTCTTTCTTGGAGCTTCTGCTTGTTTTTCTTCTTTTAGATCAAGCTTCTAGGTAAACTATTTTCTGAGCAGAAGTTGCAGGTCACTTCATAAACCAGGCACTCTTCAAAGTTGTCATAAGCATATTACAGAAATACAGACTACTAGATTGGGGTAGAGTACCTTATTAATATTTCATTTTGGTACAGTATACTTGCATTAACTCTCTTAACACAGGTATCATATTGTTTCAAGTCAGAGAACCTGAAACATTGCAACAAAGATTAGACTAAGAGCAAAGCCTCAAAAACTACAGCCATTAGTCCTGTCATCCCCTATAAAGTTAATGGGTTGGAAAAATGGTCAATCTTCGGACTAAAAGTTGATATTTAATTGAAAGAAAATGTTTTTTAATTGTAATGGGGATTTTGCATTAGCTTGAACATGAAAAGGTACTAAAGGATCTAATGCAAGGTTATGTATTGATTTCCATCTTAACGCTAGTGTAAAATGAAGAAATATTTCTATTTCATAAACAAACTCTCCTATTCAGCATCATGACTTCTTATTTGTTTTAAGGGCACAGTAAACAGACTTGAGTGAAAAGAAGAAATAACAAAATATTCTAGGACAGCTTGTGCTGATGTATAGGACAAAAAGCCATGACACTGCTGTAAACCCTATTGCTTCTGCACCAGAATTATCAAGATGTTATGTGTCACTTTCACATTTTCCAGGGTTATTTGGTTGAGGAAAGCAAGAGCATCTGTAAACCTGGCACTACACTGCCTTAATCAAAATGGTTTTACTGATCATGGATTATAACAAGAGACCTGACATAATAGATGTGCAAAGTCTGCCCAAAGAATTAGCATCACTATAGGCTGGATGGATGGACGTATTCAGGAAACGTAGTTTTTCTTGAAAAGGAAAATGCTTAAGCTAAATGAGTTTAAATTCTTATTATTAATAATACTTAGAACACTACATTGAATTTGGGAGATTTCATTTTCCTTTTAATACAAACTTATGTAAATCAGGTTCTTTTAAATCCTATACAGTTTTCTTTAATAATAAGCCATTGTTTTGACATTCTACTTAATAAACAAAAATTTGTCAGGAGTGATACCTACATACAATTTGCAAGTCAGTGTAAGTTACTTAATTTAAAACTGAAAGACAGAGAAAGCATTGCAAATACTTTATGAATAGTATTGCCATAATTCTATTATAAAAGTTATTGTAATACTGAGCGGGTATGGACTGCTGTTAAGGTGCTTCTGTTATATACCCCGTAGTTTGCCATTTGTAAACACATCTTTTGATGTTGCTGCCAACATCCTGGCAACAAAGCAGTGCAATTTCAAATGAGCTAATTAACTTAATTGTTGATGAAGCATGAAACAGTTCATTCACCCTGTTAGCTGCACCATGACAACATAAGAGTCTCAGCCCCTGAAGTTACTCATCTATATAAGCCTATCTGTAGCTTTCCATTAAGATCTATTGCATGCCAAATGAGTATGGCTCTTCTAACAAAGACCAGTCCATAATGTACACAGGTAGCAAATCAGTGCTGCTGTTGAAAATTCAAATGAACACAGAAATACTAGTAAATACTTTAAAATAAACAAAAAGCAAAAATTGCAGAAACCCATTGCAGTTTGAAGCTGCAGATGAAAAGGAAAAGCTGTGTCACTTCCTAAATGCTATGATTTTGAAAATAGCTGGCTAAACCAAATGCTGAAAAAGCAATGACATTACTTTTCATTCCTGAAAGGTGCAAACCCACCTGTACACTGTGGGTTTTTTATGTACCTTGTGCACATGCAAGAATAAAAGCAAAAATAGATTAGCAAGTAAGAGTTAAATGGTCATGCTTAGGCCTTTGTGCTTTTTTATTTATACTATACACAGTAATTCCCACTTCATACAAACTGTCAGAATTTAAAAAGTGCTTTTTCATACTCCTACTATCCAATATAAAATCTAAAGCATCTCTTCAAATTTTCTGAGGCTCCATTTCAGTAAAGGATAATAAGAGGATTAAACACTGTGCTATTGAAAGGCCTGCAAAAGTGTTCGACATGAAAGAAAGGATAACAATTTGACCCTCTGCCGATAGCCTCGATTATCCAGTTGCATGAAATACACACAAAAAAAAATCTCTGAAATGGTTTACAGTAAAACTTTGTTTGCTGTCTTTCACTTTCCCTTGCCGTGAACCATTTTGTACCAACGAATAAAAATCCACCTACTTTAAAAATTGTCCAAAATCTTCACAAACGCTTTCACAGCCAGGCCATTTGCAAACTCCATGACCATAGAGAGTATGGGAGGCCCCAGTCTCCTCATGTGACGAGCTGTAGCAAAAGAATAAGGCATCAGATTCATCTCAAAAGCCATAATCGTTGGAGGCTGCTAGCGCCTGTCAGGTTACGATCAGTGACAAACAGGTCAAAACAGGTCAATTTAGCTCAGAGCAGTCAGAAAAATTTAATCGTTCTATTGAATAGTTCAACTGCCAAGGCTAGATGATGTTCCAATTAGAGAAGAAATAGAGCCAAAGATGACTGTTAATAAAGGATGAAAAAATAAGATGACTGTATAATACCATATGCTAATTATGCCATATGACCTTGGTGTAACATTTACCTATAAATAAAAAATACACTCAGAAATGATCAATTCTAAGTGTAAATATTGAAGACTGACAGTCAGAATTCCTGAATATTGTGAATGTTCAAAATAATATTTGAATTTTATGCTCAATGTGTATAAAATAAAGTTGCTTCCATTAATAAATATTTTTGTTCACAAGTATTGCTTTCATTAACTATGTGGCTTCATAAATATCCCTAGCTGTACTCCATGCCTTTTTCTGGAACTTCTGCAGTTGTTTCATCCATGATGAGTTATCAAAGAAATTCAGGGAATTATTCTGTGGATGTAGGTGACATACTGAAGCAAAGAACCATTATGTGAGATATAAACAAAAAAGTGATAATAACTAAAAGTACTACTACAAAGGTTTTCAGATTTTTAAATAATACAAAATAATGATTGAAAACTGCTCTCACAGTCATATGAGCATGAGAGAGACTTAAATCATAGTCTCCTAAGTATTAAAATAACTAAATAGAAAATTTTTTGAAAAGACAATTACTTACAATTTAGGTTATATACACACAATTAAATTTCATCTTATATTGAGATGTAGTATATCTCATTACACTAATATATTTACTGGTAAGTGTAACAGATATTACATACTCTTGTATTTAAACCATTACTTGAAATTAAGGAAGAGTAAATAATATCTGTCAGTGTGTCTACAAATGATTTTAATTTCATCCGTATGATGGAATTCCACTATATTACACTAGCATCATGGAAAATTTATAGGAAATATGTCAACTTCATTACTGTCATGCATAAAAGACAGAAAATTTAGTGGTTCTTTTCACAAGAAATAAACAACATGAGAACTGTCTTAATATACTGTTTTGAAGCACTTTTAATATAGAATCTTTGCACTGAATTACAGCCTTGACAACTCATATAGATTTACTTTGTCAATGAAACCGGGAGTGTGATTCAACAGTAAGGGCCTGACTGCCAGGTGTGTTAAACATGAATGAAACTATGCAGCTATAAAAAGTGCCCACAAATGCGCATTTACACCCCTACACCAGCCCACTTGACTCTGTGATTAACTTTTACCCAAACAATCATAAGTTCATGAGTTCTAAAACCACATGCAGGTAATTTTGTTGTGTCTGCACAGTTAGACATTATTACAGAAAATTACGCCCTACTGATAAACTATTCTGGAAGATCAGGTTCCACGATCTCTTAATAAACCTCTATAAAGAGCTATTTTTTGATTGGAAATCATGTGACTTAAGATGTTATACAACCGCTTCACGTCAAATGATAAGCACAGTTGAAATCCCATCAGAATTACCTGTCTCGCCTTGCATTTAGAACTGAAGACTGTCCATTCACTATGGAATGATGAGTTATTGGTGGTGATGCTTTGGAAGTGGTGGAGGAGGTAGTAGAGGAGGAATTGTTAGTAGTGAGGTCTAGCCCTCCATGTTTAATGCCATTGTCTTCCATACTGTGAACTCCAGTCACTTCTTTCCATAACTGCTGAATCTCAGCAGGACTTAAGCCAGCTATAAAATGAAAGAGAGCCTCACTAATATAACAACATAAAGAGTTTCATATATGTGAGCTCAGTGTTATTAATGGATTAATGCCAACAATAAAGCTGATGCTGTTTTACCAGCACAATCAACATGTAGTAAAACATAAATTCATAAAGTCATAAATTCATAAACATAAAACAAAAGAGAGCTTAAAATTGCTCTCTACTCCACTTGCAGCCTGGAAACTTGTAGTTTCCAGGATTCATCCTTGGTCACAAAAAGCATGTTGAATGTATTCATATATATGTGTTAGGGTTGTCTGGCTCAAGTTTGCATGAAGTCATGGAAACCTACAGTACAATATGCTTCTGCCTCAAGTAAAGACTTCAAAACACAGGCAAGAGAAAGGCTGTGAGCATTCTCTTTTCTTGGCACTAAAGATGCAACTAAGATAGGAAACCAGATTTTGAAAGATGAATAGCTCATCAGAAATATATACAAGTTCTGTCACTGCCAGACCTTGTAAGTTTGACGTATCACTTTTGAAAAATACTGATTAAATGCAGGAAAGAATATGAAGCCCAGAGATCTCATGATTTCAAAGCCAGGTTCTTCAGCCTAACACGGTTTGTTCCAGGGGTATCTCAAAATCTGTCTTCTCTATTTCATCTCAACAACCAAAATTAGGTAACATGGTCATGGTCATCTCGATGTGCTGGAATGCAAAACATTCAAAATTTTGATGCTGTTTGAATAAAAATATTGTGTGTGGGTTTTTTAGGGTTTTATTTGTTTGTTTGTTTATTTCTGGTCCTGAAAAGTACTAGAAAGCATCTGTTCATTCAGGTTAATAAGATACAGTAGAAAAATGTAAAGACTGCTTTTTACTGCTTGGCACATCTATTTATTAGATAATGTTTTATTTTGAGAACATATGAACTCAGACTACTGAATGAGATTCAATAAAAATTATGAAGAAAGCACAGGAAGTTCTTTAATTCTTCTCAGTAGCTATCTCACCATGAAGTATTCAAAACTATTAAAAATAGATTAGTAGTTATTTACAGAAATATTAATTTCTGGAGGAAGTATTAAACAAAGTGGGTGGCTGGGATTTTTTTTTTAATTATGAACCAGCTCATTTTTAGATTACTGCTTTGAGTCCTGCATCTTTACCTTAGATACCAACACCCATTGGCAAACTCAGATAAGGAAAAAGTAAAAAAAAGTTGATTGCAAGTCCTAAAACTGGACTTTATATCATACTTGTATAGAAAACCCCTAGGTTTTTAGGAAGCAAGCAAAGAAGCCAGGCTCCAATTTATTGCATTAGAGATGGGTAATGGGAGTGATGGTAATACTGGTAGCAATTGTTTAATGAGGGTAAGTAATTACTGCTGAGTTCATGAGGTATGTTCCAGCAACACTGCAAAAAACCCACTTTAGTGTTCTAAATAACAGCTATCTGCAAATGTAGTCACAAATCAAACTGAAATAATGTATTCATTTAGGTGGCAGGATATACGAAGTACATTATTTACTTCAAAGTCTTCCTCCCGCTGTTAAAAAAATAAACTAATTCTGTACTGAAAAAAACCACCAAACCCAAGAATGAAAACATCTGTTTAGGTGAGCAGATACCATGTCTTCTAGTGAGAGGAATTTAATTTGAGATCAGCAAACTGGGGGTGCTGTGTGAGGTGAGTGAGAGCTGCCCCCCAAGCTGAGCGGGTGCAGGAGGGCTGGCAGCAATGGCCTCTCCACGGGCAGGGACTCCTGCCACGCTGGCCCTGCCCAGCTCACCTGGGGCTTTCTTAAAGCAGCAAGAAATTTCTAGGCTCAGGCTGGGTAACTTCATCACTTCTTCAGAGGACCCTGAAAGGCTGCCTTTTAGGATAAAAGGATTACGGGCAAGGGACTTAAAAAGTATAAAGTTAATAAGCGGATTTGTAATTAATTGTAAATTATGGCAACTTTGTCGTATCTGTGTCTAAAAAAGTCCAACTCTCTTTTTACTAGAGGCTTGTGAAAAGGCTGACAGACATTTCAGTCTGGATGTAAAAGTAGGGTAAGTTTTAAAGTTTCATAGCCTGTGACAACCCTTAAAATGCCCTCCCCACAATATATTTAAGGGGAAAGGATCAAAAAGAGGACCAAGAGTGGAATAAAAATTACGAACTATAATAAAAAGGTCAAATACTGATTTCCTATGAAATTTATAAACACCAAGAATTTGGGGATTTTAATATTACTTTTGTAACTCTTTTAACTTCTACCTACTCTATTTTTATGTTTCAATAAATGCTTAATAAACCATCACTTATAAAAACCATCAATTTTTCTTTTTCCAACATGGATCGATCAAGACTTGGTGTTTTGGAGGTTTTTTGTTTGTTTAGTTTGTCTGGGGCTTTTTACTGCTGTGATTTACAGTTCTTTACATTTAATTAGCATCAATGCAACAATACATGGAAATAACTCACAGCTAATCACTGGTTTTGGATACAGCATTGTGAAGACCTGGTCAGAAAATATATGCTAAAACACCTACTGCATCTTATTTGTGATACCTGACCATCAAGTAAATATGAGAAACACTCCTGTTCTTTAAAAGCAGAAATTATACTTGAAGAAAATACTGTTTAAATATGCAAACCTCACAGCTGTACTTGTAATATGCATATTCTCAGACTTTGCCAATAATAATTTGTGGTTTATGGGACTCTTTATGACCAATAACTTACAAACACAAATACGTCGTGCTACTTTCAGTGTTCTAGCCATCCATGTTACTATATATTCATATACAGTTACATGGATGGCTATATATCCATATATATTTTAACTATAAAATTTTGTAATTTCTTATTTCTTCATTACCAATCTTTTTTGTTATGAGTTCAGCTGGACTTAATTCTTTGAGTAAAAGAAAGGTCTTTAAAAGAACTGTTTACTCCTAAGGACTACTAAAAATGTTTTTTTCTCTGTTTTTATGCTAGCAGATGAATGAGTGTTGCATTAAACAATGAATATCAATGCAATTGGGTAGGAGCGCTGAGGGAAATCTATGGGGATAGCTTAATGTGAGAGAAAACCTGA
>NC_133822.1:58705749-58710749 GCF_047830755.1 Zonotrichia albicollis | reverse complement strand
AGTATCTTTAAGCAGTAAATGTTTTCCACAATAAAGAAACTTAGTCTAAAATTTTTTTTGAATAATAAATCATTTCAGTAGAAGAAAAAAATTCTTGCTCAGCTAGTCTTTTAAGAACATCTGATTTATACAGGAATAAAAACATCATGGACATATCAGAGTACACAGCAAGGACTGCCACCTCGGTCACCTGGTCTCTGCAGAGAGAATCGTGTTCTCAGCATTCCTAACTGAAAAGTGAAAGCTGGGAAACCTTGGCATTAGATAATTAGTTTTTCCACTAAACTCTAAAAAAGAATTTTTGTGTAGGTGCTCTTTTGGACATGGCTTTATTTTCCACTTGTTAAACAGTGAGATCAGGTGTCTGCAAATGCATAAACAGCCACACACCCACCTCAGCAATATACACGTGAGTGGGAAAGACACAGCCAGTATGTCTGATTGTGTATGTGGGAGAGAAAAGCCCTATGGAAGAGCCTGTGGCAGGCACACAACGTGAGACCATTGCTCCAGCTACCCAGGACACAGTCAAACAGCTGTCAGCAAGCCAGGCTTTCCACCCATAAAAAAGCAGCCACTCGCTTGTCTAGCACAATTCAAATACATTTTCTGTATATAATAGCAAGCTGGCATATAAATACTGCTTTGTGAGATGTTGTGGAACATTCCAGTCTTCTGTAAATAAGCAAAAATAATATTATTAATAATAAATTCAATAATAAGCCAATTTTAGGAGGAAAAACTCTTCTAATGTTTCTATTACTTGAATCTATCCCAAAAGACTTTATATAAATGAAACAGAGGAAAAAAGAAACACAAATCCACTGAAATTTACTTTTAGAAGAAATTACCTTATATAATATTACACAGAATACCACTTTCACCCAATTCATCACAGCATAAACTATGGTCTTAAATCACTGACTAATTAAGAGTCTGAAAGTAAACATACCAGCCTTTAATAAAAGTCTGATAATCTTTTGGCAAACATCAAATGAATTTTAAGAATAAAAATTCTAAAGGTTTTGCTCTAAAATACAAATGGAAAAGACAAACCAGATTTCCAATCAGAAACTTGTGGGAAGGAATTTAAGCTCATCTATCCCTGTACTCCTTCCATTATCAACAGAATAAAGAAATCCTGAGGGTAGTATATCTGATTTAATTTAGGGATTTATTTTAACATGGAACTAAGCCCACACTGTGGATGTGCCTGTCTCTCTCCATGGAGTGCAGACTCACTCTGAGTAGACACCTAAATGTCAGATGATTAATTTTGGTTGTTACGCTTTGTAACATCTGGTTTTGTAGCACTGGAAACACCACGTACCTATAAAATAATGTTTTATTTTCAGTTTAGCAAGTACTGAGGGCAAGACAAACAGATTTTTACAACTTTGGGATGCATGAGCAAAGAATGAAATTCACTGACTAGAGTCACTATTCAATTTCCTTGAAAGTCACCAAGAATTTCCTCTGTTTACTTGAGATCTGAATTCGTCTGCTTGTAACAATTTTATCTGAGTGATGCTATTCAACTACCACAGGTCACACAGGTATGAGGAAGGCAGAGAGGAAGATGGACGCATTCACAATTAAACTATTACCTTTAACCTTTAAACCCTGCAAGAACTTTACAAACACTAACATGCTTACTATTATAATATATAGCGGAAATATGAATATTTTGATCTAAACTGAGTGAAAATCTACCTACCTCTGAAACCAGCACTGATTTGTTTGTACTCTGTGCTAAAGACTCCAGCCTGTAAGGAGTTTAACAAGACTCACAGTACCACAAGAGTCCTCTGTTCCTCAGTCTGAAATACAGACTCCCCTCCACCAGGCATATTTGTGTTAGTTTTTGTAGTATCTGCTCTGAATTTACCTAACTGTGTACATGCTCTCATACATGGAGACACGCCTGCTTTGCAATACATTTTAATGGCTTTTCGGACAAAATCTGTTTTTTCTGTAATTCTCAACAGTTCAACTGTATAAGCTAGAGAACTAACATACCTGTTTTTCAGGATCACAGACAGAAGCATGAAAAAAACTGGCAGTCAAGACCATTATTAAAAATATAGATTTATGCAGATAATATTGCCTTTATAAGAATTTCATTGATTGATACATATGCGTGTATCATACCTGATACATATATTCTTTCCCACAGATAAAGGACAAGGCATTTTGAAAACTGCTTGAAATTTACATCAGCAGAACACATTAAGCAAATAGATTTCTCTAATTGTCATTAGGTAATATAAATTGGTACATTTCACAGCCTTCACTGATACACCAGACTCTACTTTATTTCTTACTGGCATAATGCTACTGTGCTATCTGGGCTGGAAGACTATCTGAAACCTGCTATTTTATGACCAATTATATGCATTCGGTACATTTCTTTGATTTAATGTCTATGTTTTCCAAGATTTCTGATCTAATTTTGCAAAAGTGTAGCAAAGGGGCAATCTCTGACTCTTGTTCATAGAAATCTCTCTATGTATCTAGACTCAGTTCAGGTAGAGAGACCCAGTGAAGAGATAGGACTGTTCCTTTGAGCAGGCCACAGACTCCCCAAAATTCTTGGTTAAACCTCTCATGAAAAATTAAAGTGACAAAGTGAAACATGATTTATAACTGCAACCTATTTGTTGTTTGGCATCCTCAAAGACACTGAACTCGTAACTGCCATGAAGATGACTGGCTATGCAACCCTACAAAACACAATGGGTGGGACAGCCTCTGAAGAACACATAAATCTGTTGGCCCCACAATGGATCCAGATGGAGGGTCCATCATATTTTGAAGTTTCTCTTGTTTTTGTTGCAGGCTATACCCCATTTTTTGGATTAGCTTGCAAATCTTGCTAAAAAAAACTTCAGATATCTAAACTACAATTTTTAACACATCTAAATGGCACTTCGGGCACGAACAACTGTAAATTGCTTTATTTCTGCATGTGTATATACAAATTAAAGAAAAGCTATGACTCGGAATGAAAACATCAATATTGGAAATTAGACAGATGAACATGGACGAAAAAATGAAAACAGAGCTTCTTTGAAGGATAAAAAGTCTGGCTTTAGCCCAGATCAATTTAATAGAGAAATAGTGGAGACTAAGGCTGTATATTTAAAACCACTTTTTTGTTGTACAATAAAAATCCAGCTTTAGCTGTAAAGAGGCTTGCCAGGTAAACACTCATTGATTTTTCCTTTGAACTAATTGATAATAGGAATCACACAAATTTATATATACTTGTTACCTATAAAATCATATTCTTAATGGCCAAATTGACAGGTAGCCTGAACCTGCAATAAGCTTTTGCATTTTTCAGAAGCCTTAAAAAACTGTACAGATATTTTCAAGAAGTGTTGACCAATCTCACCAAGAACAACCAGCAAAGACACACTATTTTTATTCCTAGTTCCTTCTATTTTGAAAGTCAGGTACCAAGAATAAAAACTGCAACAAATCCTACCCTTAATTTTTAGTGATTTTAAGAAGAGTCACAAAATCACATATATTAGTCATATTCAGAGCTGGTTTAAGGTAGGTAGGAATTATTTCTTTGTTACAGACAGAGGAAACAAGCCATCACCTTTAAGCAATTAATCCAAAATCACATCATATTTTAAGTGACAGATCTGAGAATGGAACTGTTCCATAAGACAAGTCTCTCTGGCTTATTGAAAGATGTGTAATTAAATGTTTAATGGAGAATCTTTCTGTAGGATCCTCCTTTCAAAAATAAATGTAGGTGTGAAACTACACACAGTACAGGATCCGGCTTTTCAGTAGGGAAGAATAATTTTAAAAGATGAAACTACTGCATTCCTTCTCTTCCTACTTTGGTATACGTGTAGAGTGTCTACCATAATAATAACCTTTTGAATCTTCCTGGTTCTATGATATTAAAAAGAGCTGAGAATAAACTGGGTGGTATTGGTAAGCTGTTCATAACTAGAGAACAAGAATACATAATTATGCCTCCACATTGACTATATATACTGACCAGTTTTGTGCAGTTTAGATAAGGTTACATGCCTCTGAAACCCTAGGAAACATGCAACAGGAAAAATAACAAAGTAACAAAGATATAAGTATTTTGTTCAGGACTCCTGTTTTCCCTGTTTACAGCTGAATTTAATTTATTATTATTAATCTATCTACATTTTAATCAATTTAATATACTTGAGTGTGCTTTGTTGTGTAATTCTAGAACTTAATCTTTACATCTTTTTTTGTTATTAGACACTTCTTCAATTACATGTAAACATTTTAGGAAAGATTAAAGTAATTTCTATTTACAGTTAGTGGAAAACAAGCTATCTGTACTCCTGCTGCAGTAGAGATTATAGGTGATATATAATATGCTACACCATATGTTTAAAGGCCAATAATGCAACTTCTAATCTCACTCTGGCTAATCAAGCTGCTCAGATTATTTTACATACATCTTTGGTTTAGGCCTTGACATGCCCTTGTTTTTCTTTCTTCTCAAAGCTAAAGTTCCCCTCTTTGATTAGCTGAAACATTTGCATGGTCACTACACATTTTTCATTTTATAAATCATTATGCATTAGCAGTCTTGATCGCCTAGCTTGACTAATCCTGATGAACTGAAATCACAGCTGAAGGTCAAACTCCATCCCACTGCACATTCATATTCAAACAAATCTGCAGCATTGTTCATTAGACTTCTAAAATCATTGAAAAGAAGTTACTGAATATCTTACCCTTATTCTTTATGTTTTCCAAAACTTTATCTACAAAATGTTAATGCTTAACAGATGATAATAGCAGAATAATGTCAAAATCAATACAGGCTTGCTGTTGGAGTGCTTAATTTTATTGAAAGTTGTACAACCTAGATCTTAATCAATATATGTGTACAATCAGAATATTTCTGGTGTTTCACTGATTATTTTGCTTTGTTTCATTTAAACAACACAGATACACCCTTATTATTGCATATCTTAAATGAAAAA